>NC_134356.1:528739413-529039413 GCF_048569485.1 Anomaloglossus baeobatrachus
TGATGGCTTGGGAGGTGCAGGGCTTGGTGGGCGCAGGGACGCGGGGACATCGCTGTGCCTTGCGGCACTGTGGTACTCACTCAGCCTGAGACGTGGACACAGTTTGTACGGTAAACCAAACGGCTGGTAGGACGGTCCCACAGACGGCTGCTTTGCTTCCCCGGCAGGTGACGGTGATGTCTCTCTTCCCTGCACCTGTATGTACGGATGGTTGCGATGGGTCCCCACCGGTAACCCGCTCCCCGGCTTCAAGCTGGGCCGGAGGAGCACTACACTTTGCCCGCAGGCGCTGGCCCTCAGAGACTGGTGCCCTGGCGGTGGCGGTGCCTCTGTTGTACGGGTTGGGCTGTTGCCTTCAATCGGGACTTGGTTGTTGGGGGAATCTACGTCCCCTTCACTGACGGATTCGGCAAATTTGGCAACTCCTAGCCTTGCCGGGGTCCGAGAGGCCCCTGCCCTGGTGCTGACTGTCCTTCGGAACACTACTCCAGACCACCGGGCACACAGCCAACGTGGTCCTTCCAGGAACTTCCAAACGGTCGCCCTCCGGACAGTCACCGCCGTCGCTGACCTTGCTGTTCTGGCCCTACACAAAGCTGGGCTCTCAGGCTTGGCACACTCTCTGCTCAGTCACCACTTCTTGCTTTCCTCCTTTACTACTCTTCTTTCCTCCACTCTCACTTCTCTGCTGTTTACTCTAGCCCTCAGCTAGACTTCACTCTTCCCCTGCCCGGGGTTATCTGCCTGGTTTCTCCCGCCTCCAGAGCTGTGATCTCCTTGGTGGGCGGAGCCAACCGCCTGGCCCACCCCCTGGTGTGAATCATCAGCCTCTGGAGGAAGGCAACAAGGATTTTTGGTTCAGCTTAGGTGTGCCTACCTGGGATGTGGGGTGTGGTGGTGGTGTGACCTGTGACCCCTGGCTTGCCCAGGGCGACACATTCCCCCTTAGCAAAATGCAGACCGTCCGCGGGCTGCCGTCCTACACCGGTTTTATTTTTCTGTAAAAAGGGGATAACAGGGTTAAACAAACATGCATACATTTTTAATAACTTCTTCCCAAGACGGGAGGCACATTTACTTTTAACGTTGTAACGGTTTACGGTTACGGTTTCCGCTCTCTCCCACCCAAGTAACCTGGCCCTGATGCTGCCCCTAAAACCCAGGCAGCACCCCTTGACCCACAGTTTAGCACACGGTACCCGAGCGGGATCTGTCCTGCCCTCCAGAGGGTAGCCACCGGTTCCTTTGGCGGCTGGGCCCTGGCCTGCTCTGCTCAGGGCCCTCCCTCCAACCTGCCTCTCCGGAGGCGGCATTGCGGAAAACGGTAACGGTAACCAACATATTTACAAGCCACTAACGTTTGTGGTTGCCCTGCAAGTTCACGGGCTTGTCCATGGATTGTTCCCATGCATTTTTAAACGGTCCCCACGGCGACAACGGTGCCGGCTCCAGCCGGTTGCAAATCACACGGTGAATCAGGTGAACTTCGGATCATTTTCACTTATCATTTTCTGTAAACTTTCAAAACTTTGCAAACAAACAGGTGGTCCCACGGGGACGGTGCTGCGGGCATCCATTGCCCTACTCGATGTCTTCGTCCTCCTCACCCGGTTCGGGGTGGAAGGACACGGGCACCAGCCCCTCCAGTGCGTAGCAAGCACGGCGTGGAAGGGCCGCTCGATACCCGTCGCCCCCGGTTCGGGGAACATAAGTGGCCTCCATGCCAGACAGGGCAACGACCCCCTCCTCTTCCTCTGACACAGGCTCAGTGTCAGGCCCGGAGTCGCTATCTTCTGCCCCCGCTGCAGTCACAGAGGGAGGCACACCTGCCGGGCCAGGTGCGGTGCAGCGCGCGAGCGAGCAGGACGGAGGTAACACAGGAGCCAGGGGTAGACCGGGTCCCTCAGCCGCAGCGACCGGTCCCTCGGGGACACAGGGGCGTGGGTCATTTTCCAGCTCCTCCATCACGGCCTCCACTCCATACACTCGCGCCACAGCAACTAGGGCCTCCACCTCCGCGGCCCACTGCTCCATCAGCCCGCCGATCTGACTCTGGTAGCGACGGCAGATCCCCGCCGCCCGGGCTCTCAACCATGCTGCTGTTCCAGACACCGGCTCGGTAGTCTCCGCAGAACTAGGTGGGGCGGACATCTCGGCAGTTATGCTTTCCAGGAACCCAGTCCGTCTGCAGAGTCCTGGCGTCTCTGCTTTTACAGCCGCAGCTACATGCGGCCAGCCGCCATCGCGTCCCCCTTAACTCTTTCCGGCCCCTCCTCTCTCGGGGCGGGGTTCTGGCCTTCGCGCCTCTACTGCTCGAGAAGACGCTCGAGCGGGAACTTTTCGCGCCAAAGATGGCGGCTTCTGCAATTTTTCTGCCGGATACCTCCGGCGGTAACAAGGCGCACCTCTACCAGACGGCAGAGCGGTAAGATCCTGTTCGTGACGCCAAGTTGTCGCGGGCGGGGAGGAGGGTGTCAGCACACCGCGCTCACCCCTTCTGCTCGGGTCCGGCTGCTCAGTGGTGGCTCGAGCCGTAGGCCGGATCCCGGGGGTTTTTTCCTCGAGCGGCACTCCTCGCCCGTGAGTGAAAGGGGGGTTTGGGATGTTGGGATAATGTCCGTGACGCCACCCACGGTTGTGGTGATGTGTAGCACCACCGCTGCTCAATGCGGGGATCCCGGGGATGGTGATGGGGAGCAGCCAGGTGTTGTGTTGCCCCTCCGTGGGTAGGGGTTGGTGATCCCGGGGCCCGGTGATGGCTTGGGAGGTGCAGGGCTTGGTGGGCGCAGGGACGCGGGGACAGCGCTGTGCCTTGCGGCACTGTGGTACTCACTCAGCCTGAGACGTGGACACAGTTTGTACGGTAAACCAAACGGCTGGTAGGACGGTCCCACAGACGGCTGCTTTGCTTCCCCGGCAGGTGACGGTGATGTCTCTCTTCCCTGCACCTGTATGTACGGATGGTTGCGATGGGTCCCCACCGGTAACCCGCTCCCCGGCTTCAAGCTGGGCCGGAGGAGCACTACACTTTGCCCGCAGGCGCTGGCCCTCAGAGACTGGTGCCCTGGCGGTGGCGGTGCCTCTGTTGTACGGGTTGGGCTGTTGCCTTCAATCGGGACTTGGTTGTTGGGGGAATCTACGTCCCCTTCACTGACGGATTCGGCAAATTTGGCGACTCCTAGCCTTGCCGGGGTCCGAGAGGCCCCTGCCCTGGTGCTGACTGTCCTTCGGAACACTGCTCCAGACCACCGGGCACACAGCCAACGGGGTCCTTCCAGGAACTTCCAAACGGTCCCCCTCCGGACAGTCACCGCCGTCGCTGACCTTGCTGTTCTGGCCCTGCACAAAGCTGGGCTCTCAGGATTGGCACACTCTCTGCTCAGTCACCACTTCTTGCTTTCCTCCTTTACTACTCTTCTTTCCTCCACTCTCACTTCTCTGCTGTTTACTCTAGCCCTCAGCTAGACTTCACTCTTCCCCTGCCCGGGGTTATCTGCCTGGTTTCTCCCGCCTCCAGAGCTGTGATCTCCTTGGTGGGCGGAGCCAACCGCCTGGCCCACCCCCTGGTGTGAATCATCAGCCTCTGGAGGAAGGCAACAAGGATTTTTGGTTCAGCTTAGGTGTGCCTACCTGGGATGTGGGGTGTGGTGGTGGTGTGACCTGTGACCCCTGGCTTGCCCAGGGCGACACACTGTGCATTCCCCATCGTGCTCCATCCCCCATGCTGCGCACCCCCCATCGTGCTCCATCCCCCATGCTGCGCACTCCCCATCGTGCTCCATCCCCCATGCTGCGCACTCCCCATCGTTCTCCATCCCCCATGCTGCGCACTCCCCATCGGTTCCATCCCCCATGCTGCACACCCCCCATCATGCTCCATCTCCCATGCTACGCACCCCCCATCGTGCTCCATCCTCCATGCTGTGCACTCCCCATCGTGCTCCACAGTCACACATCAGACAGTATACATGCACACATCTGATCGCATACACTCACACCCCACTTCTCCCTGTGCCCTCCGGTGGGCGGTCCCAGCAGCTGTGCTGCACGCCGTGCTCCTCTGCCGACACTCACACATCAGAACACATGCACACACCCGATCGCATACACGCACACACCCGATCGCATACATTCACACACCCGATCGTATACACGCACACACACACTGACGATATCGCACATACGCGCTCACACACTCACAACATCCGGAGATACCACATGCTTCCGGCCATGTGATCCTCCGGCAGGTCCTGGAAGGTCACTGCACGCACAGTATCTCCGCCGAGAAGTAAGCGATATCACTGGATGTTGTTGTGTGTGGATGCGATCTGATGTGTGTGTGAGGTGTGTGTGAGAGTGAGTGAGTGTGATCTGATGTGTGTGTGTCTGTTCTTATGTGTGCGGCCAATCCGTGGGGGGGCGGAGCCAGGCCAAGCCCAGAGCGGCTAATCCATGCGGGGGCGGGGCCAGGCCGAGGCAAGCGGCCAATCCGTGGGGGGGGGGCCGGGCCAGGCCGAGCCCAGCGGCCAATCCGACAGTTGTCACTTTTATGACACTTACGGTGACACTGTCACGTGACACAATTTTGGAGCAAGACAGACAGAATAAGGCAATTATATATATATATATATATATATATATATACACACACACGCAGACACACACAGACACACACACACACACGTTTTTCCAAGAATGGTGGTGAGAGTGGTGGAGGTGGAGCTGGGGTGGAGCCTGGGCGGAGTCTCAAAGAGGCCCAAAAGTGTTGCCAGTATGGGGCACTGAAATTCCTAGTGGTGGTCCTGTACACTGCTGATAGCACAGGATCCATCTATCACAATCTGCAGTGTCAGAACATCCCCTGTTCCCCCCTTTACAATGGACGGCACAATGGGTCAGTGGTTACTAGTGTTGCTTTGCAGCGCTGGGGTTCTTGGTTCAAATCCCACCAAGGACAACATATGCAAAGAGTTTCTATGCTCTCCCTGTGTTTGTGTGGGTTTGCTCTGGGTTTTCTAGTTTCCTCCCACATTTCAAAGACATACTGATAGGGAATAGAGATTGTGAGCCCTAATGGGGGCAGTGATGATGATGATTTGTTTAAAGCTCTATGGAATATGATGGAGCTACTCTATACAAGCACACATAATAAACAGATGATCTTTGATACTATTTAGATACTTGTCCAAGTTTCATGGTCTGTGTATGGCCTGTGATATGCAGACAGACAGTGAATCTTCTGTACCGAACCAAAAAGTCTCAGGCCGGTTTCAGACGCCCGTGTTTCAGGTACGTGTGACATCCACTTTGTAACACAGATGCCACACGTACTCATTTTATTCTATGAAGTTACTCACAGCCGTGTTTTCACAGGGACCGTGTGACCCCTCTTGACCCCACACGCACACACGGAGACATGTCCGTTTTTCTCCAGCAGCACGGGTGTCACACGGATCACACACTGATGTGATCCGTGTGACATAAGTGTGACACGTACTGGAGAAAACACGGGTCTTTGAAATAAACAGATTTTCTATATTTACCTGTATCCAGCGCTGTTTTCTTCAACTCTGCTGCCTCCCGCTTCTGACTGCAGCTCATTATATTCATTGATTATTCACTCCACTAAGGAGCTGGAATACGGAGCAGCGCTGGGGACTTCAGTGCCGAGGACCGCATCGCTGGGGACAGGTGAGTATACAGCAGTGTGTGTGTGTGTGTGTGTGTCTCTGTGTTCAGTGTATACAAGAATGTGCGCTATGTGTGTGTATGTGCTCAGTTTATCCATGTGTCTGCTATGTGTGTATACATATGTGTTTAAACAGATGGAAGTTTATTCACATGTGCAGGTTAACATGCTGTGGCAAGCGGGGAGGGGGTAGGACGGGGCAGCACGTCAGACGACGGCCATATCGCACTCTATACTAGTGCTTCGACGAGTCTAACTGGTTAGATATATGTGGCGCTCCGGCCCTGGTCAAGCACCACTGAGTGCTGCACCTATGCTGGGTCAGTACAACACAGGTAATCCCAGAGGCTGACTAGGGTGTGGACACACGGAACACTAGTAACCAGAAACACACGCACACCTAGAGGGGACCCCTGAGCAGACTCAGGGAGTGGCATGGCCCTCGCCTCCCAGCTAGTGGTGCGTGGTGTCACTGGGAACGAGAAGTTGTGCAGAGGCAGCCAAAGGAGAAGGAAGTGGAGGAGTCACGACTGGAGGGCAGAGCAGTGGAGCAGGGCACCGTTCGTGGCTGCTGGCGGGGGAGAAGGGCTACTGTTGAGTGCTGCCTGAAATCCTCCTGGCGTAGAGGTGGCAGAGTAAGGGGACTGTCAGTAAACCCAGCCCGCACGGGGTACAGGTCCCCAGAGCAGGGGCCCATTTTGTTGGCCTGCCCAACCTGCCGGTGAGGGCACTTTATGCGCCTCACCAAACCTACACACAGTCCGTAGCTACAGCAAGACTTCAGGTCGGGGTCACCTCAAAACAAGAAGGGCTAGGAAGGCGAGTCAGTCACCCCTACATCAGCCGAAGGGATACTTGGTTCCTCCTGATTCATCATAGCATCGCCTGGGTTAACTCACCCCTGCCCTCTAAAAGTGAGTAAAAACCCTGAAAGACATTGCTGTTTTGTGTGTGAGTTCTTCTGCGACCTGTTGTACTACACACTTAGACTGGCCACTGGGGCCAGCCTCACTCTCGGGAGGCTACAACATCTGACTGCACCTAACATCAGCCCCAGGCATTCCCCCTAAACTGAAGTGGCGGTCACCCCCTGACCGCAAATACCAAGAGTGACGTCCCGAATCCCCCATTGAAGTTAACCTACCTGTGACCAGAAGATTTACAAGCCCGTGGAGACCCTGCGGCGACCTGCACCAGAAGGTAATGTGGGGCTTCACATATATACTGTATATATATTATATATGCATATATATATACCTATATGTGCAGTGGATTATTTAATAAAAGTAGACTTTCAACATATATAAGCGGGTAAAAGTAAAAAGCCCATGACATTTTAGACATGTGAAGTCAGCCTTAGGCGGGCTTTGCACACTACGACATCGCAGGTGCGGGTCAAATTGAAAATGACGTACTTCCGGCATCGCATGCGACATCGTAGTGTGTAAAGGCTCGATGATACGATTAACGAGCGCAAAAGCGTTGTAATCGTATCATCGGTGCAGCGTCGGTGAAATCCATAATTACGCTGACGCAACGGTCCAATGTTGTTCCTCGCTCCTGCGGCAGCACACATCGCTGTGTGTGAAGTCGCAGTAGCGAGGAACATCTCCTACCGGCGTCACCGCGGCTTCCGTAGGATATGCGGAAGGAAGGAGGTGGGCGGGATGTTTACATCCCGCTCATCTCCGCCCCTCCGCTCCTATTGGCCGCCTACCATGTGACGTCGCAGTGACGCCGCACGACCCGCCCCCTTAATAAGGAGGCGGGTCGCCGGCCAGAGCGATGGTCGCAGGACAGGTGAGTCCATGTGAAGCTGCCATAGCGATAATGTTCGCTACGGCAGCTATCACAAGGATATTGCAGCTGCGACGGGGGCGGGGACTATCGCGCTCGGCATCGCAGCATCGGCTTGCGATGTCACAGTGTGCAAAGCCCGCCTTAGGCTATGTTCACACTTGTGTTTGGACATTCTTCTGTCAGTTCCATTTTTAGCAATAGATAAATGGAATGAATGTCCAACATGGAGCCACTACATTGCTGATACATTGAAAGCAGAAGGACCCCATTGATAATTATAGGGTTCAAATATCAAATAGGTTCTGTTTTGTCTGTTTTTAAAGGGGAAAAAAATTGATGTGCTTTTTCTTCTGTTCTACAAATAAATATGGTACATAAGATAAACCAGAAGAACCCCATAATAATCAATGGAGTCTCTCGACTTCCGTCATGCTATGGATTAGTTTCGGACATTAAGTATTGTTGTTGTAATTGTCATATTTACACACAAGTGTAAGCGAAGCGTTAACAAGAGGAAGACAAAACTTCAAGAAAGTGTTCCCATATCCATTGCCATCTGCAAATTGTGCCATGTAGAGTTTGGATATCAGTGGAACAATTATGCTTCCCTTTTCTTCTGCAATTCTTTTTCCCTAAACTACAAATAGACATTTTACCTAAAACTTCAAGTAGACATTTAAAGCGCACCAATCACCAGGATTTTCCTATATAACCTATAGCCAGTGCTATATTGGCACTATCATGCTGATTCAATAATACGTTTAGTTGTCAGCTAGGATGTATAGGCTTTGAAACACAAGCAAGTAAAGTCTGTAAAATGAGCAGCTTTTTGAATGACAGCAGCTGACGATCAGCTGATAGCTGGGGTGGGTAATCATAATGATTCCTGTCCCCCTGCCTGTCTGTCCTACCCCTGTAATTTATGCTAATTCTATTATAGAATCATTTTACTATCTGACTAGAAGGACCTGTGCTGATATCATACCCATTTGACCAGAGGGGGCAGGACCTTAGCCAACAGAAAAATAATGTTGCTTCCTGGTATCAGCTATGTTGGCTGAGGCCCCGCCCCTTCTGATCAAATGGGTATGACATCAGCAAAGGTCCTTCTAGTCAGTTATACGATTCTATAACAGAGTTAGCATAAATAAAAGGGGGAGGACGGACAGGCAGGGGGCAGGAATCACTATGAATACCCACCCCAGCTATCAGCTGATCAACAGCTGCTGTCATTCAAAAAACTGCTCATTTTACAAATTTTACTTGCTTGTGTTTCAAAACCTATACATCCAAGCTGCAACTAAAGGTATGTATAGAATCAGCATGATAGTGCCAGTATAGCACTGGCTTTAGGTTATATAGGAAAATACTGGTGCTTTAAGCAACTTTTGCATGGTTTGATGAGTAAACCAGCTGCGTGAATATATGGTAAATATAACGCTATAGGACACTTTCATCTTATCTTCAACATCTAACATCACCAAGCAGCTGAGTGTCGCATCCTAAATAGTTCACTGAATTAGCAGTAGATACAAAGATTACTCGCTAATCATTTTGTCCAGATTAAGGCTTAGCATGATGTGTTCCCTTACTATGACTTACGTAATTGTTTTCGAGTTTGTGAAATATATTCTAACTTTCTGTAATCAAGATGGCTTTCAGTTTAATTTATTGTATCTGTGTCAGAAATATTTTCCTGGAGGCCTCCAGCCATGCTCGGCATGCTAGAAAACCAGCAATTTAATCCACACGGCACAGGCTGTGTATTAGGACATCTGTCTCTTCATCCTCCCAGCCAACTTTAATAACTTGTTTAACGGAAAAAGCTGCCCACACAGGCACATGTGTATCATTGTAACTGCATTAACCTTCTGTATAACTGGCTTCTGATCTCCGTCATATAAGGTTATTGACATAAGCCTTAAAGGGAAACTGTCAGGTCCCCTATGTCCTCCAACCCAGCACCATTCACATGTGTATGCCAAAATTCCCTGCCTAACCAGCCCTGTATAATATTACCATATTTACTAAAATCAATGTAAAAAAAACAACTTTTATAAGGTGCGCTGTTCCTATGCTACAGTACCTTGCGAAAGTATTCGACCCCCTTGAATTTTTCAACCTTTTCCAACATTTCAGGCTTCAAACATAAAGATAAAAATTTTAATGTTATGGTGAAGAATCAACAACAAGTGGGACACAATTGTGAAGGTGAACTATATTTATTGCTTATTTTAAACTTTTATAAAAAATAAATAACTGAAAACTGGGGCGTGCAATATTATTAGTCCCCTTTAAGTTATTACTTTGTAGCGCCACCTTTTGCTGCGATTACAGCTGCAAGTCGCTTGGGGTATGTCTCTATTAGTTTTGCACATCGAGAGACTGAAATTCTTGCCCATTCTTCCTTTGTAAATAGCTTGAGCTGAGTGAGGGTGGATGGAGAGCGTTTGTGAACAGAAGTTTTCAGCTCTTTCCACAGATTCTCGATTGGATTTAGGTCTGGACTTTGACTTGGCCATTCTAACACCTGGATACGTTTATTTGTGAACCATTCCATTGTAGATTTTGCTTTATGTTTGGGATCATTGTCTTGTTGGAAGACAAATCTCGGTCCCAGTCTCAGGTCTTTTGCAGACTCCAACAAGTTTTCTTGAAGAATGGTCCTGTATTTGGCTCCATCCATCTTCTCATCAATTTTAACCATCTTCCCTGTCCCTGCTGAAGAAAAGTAGGCCCAAACCATGATGCTGCCACCACCATGTTTGATAGTGGGGGTGGTATGTTCAGGGTGATAAGCTGTGTTGCTTTCACGCCAAACATATCATTTGGCATTGTGTCCAAATAGTTCCATTTTGGTTTCCTCTGACCAGAGCACCTTCTTCCACGTTTGGTGTGTCTCTCAGGTGGCTTGTGGCAAATTTTAAACAATACTTTTTATGGATATGTTAGAGAAATTGCTTTCTCCTTGCTACTCTTCAATAAAGGCCAGATTTGGGCAGTGTACGACTGATTGTTGTCCTATGGACAGACTCTCCCACCTCAGCTGTAGACCTCTGCAGTTCATCCAGAGTGATCATTGTTCTCTTGGCTGCATCTCTGATCAGTCTTCTCCTTATTTGAGATGAAGGTTTGGATGGACGGCTGGGTCTTGGTAGATTTGCAGTGGTATGATACTCCTTCCATTTCAATATGATCGCTTGCACAGAGCTCCTTGGGATGTTTAAAGTTGTGGAAATCTTTTTGTAGCCAAATCCGGCTTTAAACATCTCAACAATAGTATCACGGACCTGCCTGTTGTGTTCCTTGGTCTTCATGATGCTATCTATGTTTTAAACAGGACACTGAGACTATCACAGAGCAGGTGCATTTATACAGAGACTTCATTACACACAGGGGGCTTATATTTATCATCATCAGTCATTTATGACAGCATTGGATCATTCAGAGATCCTCAATGAACTTCTGGAGTGAGTTTGCTGCACCGAAAGTAAAAGGGACGAATAATATTGCACCGCCCACTTTTCAGTTATTTATTTTTTAAAAACTTTAAAATAAGCAATCAATTTCATTCTACTTCACAATTGTGTCCCACTTGTTGATTCTTCACCATAACATTAAAATTTTTATCTTTATCTTTGAAGCCTGAAATGTGGGAAAAGGTTGAAAAATTCAAGGGGGCCGAATATTTTCGCAAGGCACTGTAAATAGGGCTTTGACTAGACAAAGGGGCATTGTTTCCCCGGACTAGTTGGCCCTCTTTCCATGTTATCACGCCCCTGTGGTCATAATAACATGATTTCCATAAGCCGCCATCACTGAAGCTCCTGGAAATATTACGCATGTGCGCGGCTCATTTTGGCAGTGTCGGAGTGCCTCAAAAGCCGGGTGTACGCGTCCCAGCTTCAGAGAGGCTCCGGGCTGAGTGAAACCGAAAGTAATTCATGTGAGCTACAGGAGTCATCACATGACCCTGTGCTACTATGGCAACCACCGAAAGTCACATGATCACGCACGTGACTTCCGGTGGGGGCGCGGATAAGTGAAAGTAATGGCCACGCGCATATACATCTCGCTGCCAGACTTTGTCAGCGAGATGTTAAGGGGTTAAAAGTTGCAGGTGGAAGCGATTGCACTTATAACTTGCAGGCGCACATGTCAGCTGTTAAAAACGGCTGATATGTGCGCGGAGGAGGCAGGGGGCGGGGATTAACCTCACACGATCAATGACGGATATATCCATCATGGGTCGTGAAGGGGTTAATCATGTGCTTTCTGTATCCTGCAATATGGATCAAAACTATTGAGGTGATGATGAATTATAACATATAATTCATCATATAATTTTATCTCATCTTCATTGGGTGAAATAAAAAAAATTCAGCGTGACTTTATAACAGTAATATGGAAGCCATCACGTTTACATACACTATTTAAAAAGACACATAAATGTGGCGCCCCTGAGCATGTCAGGATGCCATAGGGGAACTGCACCCCCTCCAAAGGGATGCAGGGCCTACCCTCCCTTGGTTCCAGGTTCCACCCTATGGTATTGCTACCAACTGCATTCAAAGCCCAATCCACACTCACACCAGGACTGGACAGAAAAACCAGTGGTTAGGTCTAGAGGGGAAAGGGCCACCCACTGAAGGGTTAAGCAGACTGGTGGGAGGTGACAGAGCAGTTGGCTCCAGGGGAGCAATGTGAGAGGAAGTGAAGTAGTGACTCTCTAAGAGAGAGGAGACAGGGGGTTGGAGCTCCCAGGAAAGTGAAGCGGTAGTCCTCATGGTGTGAGCAGCTGAGGAGTTGTAGCTCCCAGGAAGTTGGACTAGACTGGGTCACAGCAAAGCAATACCATCGGGAGTGGATACCTGGACGTGCTCCCCTTTCGAGGAAACAGTGGTACACTGGGACTTTTGGTTCACCTGCAGCATGTGTACCTGATGTACGAAACATCATCCAGCACCATAACTACCAGCCGTGAGTACCCTGCTCCTTGCCTCCCAATCTCCCAAACCAGCACTATCATGCAGAGTCCCTGGAGGGAAATGTCATCTGGCTGCCCCACTCCATCGCCCCCTGGTACTCCCATCGGCAGCAGCAGTACTCCCAGTTACCACACACCACGGGTGGCGTCACAAACTCTCTCCCCTGTAAATAGCCCCCCTTCATTTGAGAGTGGCCACGAGCCCCCGGGTCTGGAGACCCTCGAGCCACAGCCGCGACACCCCCGGATCAGAGCGGTTCGACCGCTGTAGGGGTGGCAAATATGCACATTTTTCTCATTATCTGTCATGAAATTAAAATAAACCTTTTCATTTGTAGGTCAATTAGGATTACCAAAATTATTTCTATTTGCCAAATGGCAGAATAATAGAGAGAGAGAGAGAGAGAGAGAGATGTTTTAAAGGCATTTTTAATACTTTCTGCAAACTCAAAAGTTTACATACACTAAGAGTACTATGCCTTTAAACAATATCGGACAGCCCATTTGATGATGTCATGTCTTTGGAAGCTTCTGATTTATTGGTAACATTTGAGTTAATTAGAGACACACCTGTGGATGTATTTTAATGCACACCTGAAACACACTGCTTCTTTGTGTACCATCATGGGAAAGTAAAAAAAAATCATGCAAGATCTGAAGAGAATTGTAATCATGCACAGGTCTGGTTCATCCTTGGGTGCAATTTCCTGAAGGTGCTTTATTCATCTGTTCAAGAAATTATACGCAAGTACAAACAAGATGGGAATGTCCAGCCTTCATACCTCTCAGGAGAGAGACAGGTTCTGTTTGCCAGAGATGAACGTAGTTTTTTCAGACATGTGCATATCAACCCAAGAACAAAAGCAAAAGACCTTGTGACGATGCTGCTACGATTAATTATTATCCACAGTGAAACAAGTACTGTATCCACATGGGCTGAAAGCCCACTCTGCCAGGAAGAAGCCATTACTCCAAAAGAAACATAAAAAACCTAGATTAATGTTTGCAAATGCACACAGGTACAAAGACCTTAATTTTGGCAGACCTGTCCTGTGGTCTGACGAAACTTAAATTGAACTATTTGGACATAATGACAATCGTTACGTTTGGAGGAAAAAGGGAGAAGCTTTCAAGGCTAAAGACACCATCCTAACTGTGAAACACTGGGGTGGCAATATCATGTTGAGGGATTGTTTTGTTGCAGGAGAGACTGGTGCATGTCACAAAATAGATGGTATCATGAGGTAAGAAGATTATGTGGGAAAACTAAAGCAACATCTCAAGACATCAGTCAGGAACTTAAATCTTGGGCTAAAATGGGTATTCCAAATGGACAATGACCCTAAACATACTGACAAACTGTCACACTGTATCAAGGGCTGATAAGATGAGATGTGCCACCCCTCCGCGGCGGTTGAACTGCTCGGGTCTGGCATGGTTACTCGTGGCTCGAGGGTCTCTGGACCCGGGGGCCAGGGGCCACACTCAAATGAAGAAGGGGGCTATTTACAGGGGAGATATAGTTTGTGACGCCACCCGTGGTGTGCGGTAACAGGGATTACCGCCGCTGCCGATGGAAGTCCCCGGGGGCAGATCGAATGGGAGCAGCTAGATGGCTTTTCCCTCCATGACTAGGGAAGGCCCCAGGACTTTTGGATGTTGGGAATGCAGGGGGCGCAGGCTTGTTGGGCAAAAAGGAATCACATACTCACTCAGGCAGCATCGACGATGAAAGCAGACTCTGACAACTCTGTAAACCAAGTCTCTGGGTGCCGCTGCCCTCTTGGGGGAGCCCGTCCCGGTATCCGTCCCCTGTAGTACTGCTTGGTGATCCGGAGCCTGCCTCTGTGCACAATTTGTAAGTGTTCAGGTGGCCCATAGGCATAAAGCTGTCCGGGCCCCGCTCCCTACCATTAGTAGTAGAGCTCTGCTCTCAAGGGCTCACGCTTGGGATTTCTGTGGGCTCCATGGGTTGGAAAGCCCTATCCCCCTCGTTGCACTAGTGCCCCTGATCTCTGAGCTTCATGGGGACAGTCCATAAAGTCACTATCCTCCACAGGTTAATTGCTGGGTTGCCTGAAGCTACTCCCCGACCTAGGGTCCAGTACCCTGCTGTGCTTTCGGTCCCGGGCCGGCTATCGGACTATAGCTGCTGACCGTCCTCCAAGACTAGGTCCAGGCACCCAGTCCCAATATCCCGCGACCAAGTCTCCGACTCCTCCGGGCCCAGACCACCGTCTGCAACCCAATCTCTTTACTCCCCAGGAGCCACACGCTCCCCTAGTGTAAAGCCTGATTGGAGCCACAGACTCAGACTGGCTGTAAGGGGAGTCTAGAGAAAAGCCTCTCACAAAGCAGGACCCCAAGAACTCTGCAACCCTTTAACCCCTATACAGGGATTTGGAATTACACAGAGCCCCAGAGATCACTACCTGTGGTAGGCTGTAGTCCGTGGTCGTCAGGCAGGGTAAAAAAAAACAGGAGATGCTAAACAGGAACAGCATCGGCAGGCAAGGGCGTAGTGAGGAGAAAAAGCAGAGGTCAAATCCGGAACTGGCAGCAAGGTACAAAAACGACAGGCAGGAGGGTAGTCACACAACAAGCAAAGGTCATCGCACAGGAATCAAAATACAAACAGCACATGAGCCAGGAGTACAGAACTATCTCTGGCAGTGGTCATGTGACAGGAGGGGGAATAAGAAGGGTGTGGTGTCTTCCCATTGGCTGCAGGTGAATGTTGGCAACTTCAGCTGGAAGACACATGCCACCTACAGTCAGCCAGTGGTACTGCAGGTTCCAGGGAAACCCAGCCTAGTGGATGAGCAGAGCCTGTGCTCTGCAGAGCCATGGGCACCGACTTCTCTCCCATCATCAGCACTATCCATGGTGGGAACATGACGTCGTCTGGCGATCAGAGCAGAAGTCGCAGGAGCGGACTCCGGTGGGGACGTGACACCTAGCTCCTCACTGCTCGAGGGCTACTACTGCTCATCTCCTCTCCCTTTGCTCCCCTGGGGCCGACTACTCTATCACCTCCCACCAGTCTGCCTGACCCCTAGGTGGGCGGCCCTATTCTAGCTCAGCAGCCCACTGGTGTGTATGACAGGGTGTAGTGTGAGGTGTGGTTGGGATTTTGGATGCTGGTGGAGGCAGTACCACTGGTTAGGAACCCAGAATTATGGGGGTTTGAGTCCTGCACTAAAAAGTAAAGAGTGTGCAGTACCCTGTGACACCCTGACTAGTTCAGGGGCGTCACAGTAGTACAGCGATTTCCCACTAGGTGGCAGCAGAGTAGTGAAGGAAAGTCAAAGAAACACTGTAACACAAGGGCAGCTGAAGTACAGCAGAGTAACTTCAGCAGGTAGTTCACAGGCAAACCACCAGAGGGCAATAGGGGCACCTTACGCGTTTCAGATCTACGATTAAGAACTTGTTTTTACTTAATTGTCCGGAACGCGTAAGGTGCCCTCATGTGTCCTCTCAAGTTTGGACCCTCTGTATTTTTAGATGGCCAATAAAATTTTGATGTTTTTATATTCCTGATTTTTTTAGTGCTGGGCCCACCCTTTTCCTTTTCTCAGTCATATACCAGCCTGGCCTATCTGGAGGACTATGAGCACCTTTAAGTCCTGGAGCACAGTCGCCTATGGTAAGCGGAAGTGTTTTTTCTTATTTTCTCAAGCCAGCAAAGTCAAGTCACTGCAAAGGGAGGATCAAAATCAAGTCAGAAAACAGAACTGAGTCGGAAACCGGGAGATCAGGTACGCAGAGGGAAACACAAACAACTGACAAGAGTGGGAAGTCAGGTACTGGGACAGACAAATGGGGGAGGGTACAAGTCAGGGCACGGTATAACAAGGAGTCAGATCAAAGAGGAAATCTCACCAGAGCCAGTCACAGGGTGCAGAGCAAAACAATAACCAGCACTGGAATGCAAGTGCAGAGACCAGATATAGTATCTCCTGAAACCAAAACGAGGCTGATAGGAGTTAACCCCATGGCATGACCAGGCCGGGTATGGGAAACTCTGGAGTGGAGAATACCGGTCCCGGATCATGACACAAACTGGTTACAAAGTGGCTTAAGGATAACAAAGTCAATGTTTTGAAGTGGCCATCGCAAATCCCTGATCTCAGGCCTATTGAAAATTTATGGGCAAAGCTGAAAAGGTCGGTGCGAGCAAGGTGACCTACAAACATGGCTCAATTACAACAGTTCTGTCAGGAGGAATGGACCAAAATTCCTACCAACTATTGTGAGAAGCTTGTGGAAGGATATCCAAAATGTTTCACCCAAGTCATACAGTTTAAGGGCAATGGTACCAAATACTAATGAAATGGATGTATACTTTTGACTTTGCAGAAAGTAATAAAAATGCCTTAAAACATTCTCTCTCTCTCTCTCATTATTCTGGCATTTGGCAACTATAAATTATTTTGTCTTTTAATTGACCTAAAACGGGAGATGTTTACTCTGATTTCATGTCAGATAGTGAGAAAAACATGCAGATGTGTCTTTTTAGATAGCGTATGAAAATTCTGGTTTCAATTGTACATTACAGAGCCAAGGAAATAAGTGTGATAGGGAAAGGATGATTGTGATTTAGCAAATCTCACACCATATTTTAACTTTTCAGTCTGGATGCTTGTGACTGCTGGATATTACAGTTCTATTCACATTACTATGTTCCTAATGTTTTTACACCTATTAAGTTTAAAAATGGATCAAAACTCCAACTTTACTTTTTATTTTTGGTAATTCTATGAAACTTTTCATTCCAATTACAATATGCAGCGCTCTTACAGTGGGTACGGAAAGTATTCAGACTAGAGATGAGCGAGTACCGTAATATTTGTATTTGCTATACTCATAATGAGTACTTTGTAATATAACAGAGAGGTCTGGGGGCCTGAGGAAAAGGCTGAAATGAATGGGAAAGTGATGAAACTGAACGGGGAGAGTCTTGAGAATATCCCTGCATGCATTTCTGACTCACATATCGTTTCTAGGAATGAGGATGTCACAGTATTATGCCACTTATTCTCTCTCTCTGTCTCTCTCAGGTTCATACTCACCGATCATGGCGCGGCTGTCACACTGCTCCCGCTGCCTCTCTTCTTCTTCCCTACCCGCTCATTAGCTTCATCACATGTTCACTGTACCCACTCAGGTTACTACATATTTACTGCTTCACCCGCCCACTGGTGCCTATGATTCGTTGCAGTCAGACCTGCCCCGATGCTAAGTGACAGTTGTCTGACTGCAACCAATCACAGCCGCCGGTGAGTGGATCAATATCGTATAGTAAAATAAATGAATAATTAATTTTAAAAAACGACGTGTGGTCCCCCCCAATTTTGATACCCAGCCAAGATAATGCCTCACAGCTGAGGGCTGGTATTCTTAGGCTGGGGAGACCCACATTGTTAGGAGCCCCCCTGCCTAAAAATATCAGCCAGCAGCCGCCCACAATTGCAAATCCATTAGAGTTGGGACTTTAACCGGCTCATCTCGATTGCCCTGGTGTATTGGCAATCGGGGTAATGAGGGGTTAATAACAGCGCACAGCTGTTATCAAGCCCAGAATTAGTGATGGGAAGGGGTCTTCTATGAGACCCCTGTCACTAATCCTATAAGTAAAAAGAAATACACATACACCGAGAAAAATCCCTATTTGGAATAAATGCAGAACCACCTTCTTTCACCACTTTATTAACCCCAATAACTTCCAAGTTCGACATAATCCACATGAGGTCCCAAGATGGTCAGGACCCTGCTACATCCGAGCCTGGAGAGACCGAAAACATGTCCGATATCTCCAGGCTCCGGGAAACACTGACAAGAAGGACCCGGCTGGCAGCAGTGACCTCACTCAGTTCATCGGAGGTCATACCTGGGTTCCCACAGTATGACCTCTGCTGATCTGAAGCACTCTTAAAATGCGGGGCTGTGTCCTGCACCCCGCCAGTACTTTAACAGTGACAGTGCTGCCCTGCACTCCCCGGACGGCTTTGTCTGTTTTAAAGTGTGGGACCATGTCCCACTCTCCGCCAGCTCTTCAACATTGACCATGGCGTCCGGAGAGAGCGGTGATCACAGCCTGCCTGCTGTCAGCTGCCTGGGGTGTCTCGGCAGCTCCTCCTGGAAGAGCACACAGCTCTGCCAGGAGGAGCTGCTGGGGACCAAGGTCAGTACAAGCTGTGGCGAGCGGTGCAGATGAAGTCAATGTTTTTCAAGATCCAAAATTAGGAGTTTTCAGATTGGATTAAATAGTAGTAGAAAAGGGCTATAATGTTCAACTTAAAGGACTAAGGATGGTGGCAGACATTCTAGAAATAGAGTATTGGGTAAGAAGGAGCCTTAAAGGGGTATTCCCATCTCCAAGACCATATCCCAATATGCAGATAATAATAATACTAGAAGGTGGCCCGATTCTAATGCATTGGGTATTCTAGAATTTACGTATTTTGTAGGTAATGTATGATTTTTGTTTTATATAAATATATATATATATATATATATATATATATTTATATATATATATATGTTGTGTGTAGTTGCCAAGTGTTTGTGTAGGGCGCTGTAAATGTTCTGGGTGTTGTCTGGGTGTGGGGGTGTGTGAGAGCGGTGTTGTTTGTGTGTTGCGTTGTGTGTGTTGCGTTGTTTGTGGAGCGCTGTGTGTGTGTGTTGCGTTGTTTGTGGAGCGCTATGTGTCTGCAGTGTTGTGTGTGTGTTGTGCTGTGTGTTTTGCGTGTTTTGTGTGGGTGTGGCTGTGGGGTGCGTGTGTGTGTTTTGGGGGAGGTATGTTTTGTGCAATGTGTGTGTGTTGCGCGGTATGTGCGTATATTTGTTGTTGGGTGTTGTGTGTGTGCGGCGTTGTCTGTGTGTGTGTGTGGGTGTCTGTGTAGGGCAGTGTTTGTGGTTCCCAGTGTGTGTGTGTGTGTGGTGTGTTGTGCAGTGCGCGTGTGGCGGTGTGTGTGTTTTTGGGGGAGGTGTGCACCCCCATCGTGCTCCATCCCCCATGCTGCGCACCCCCCATCATGCTCTTTCCCCCATGCTGCGCACCCCCATCATGCTCCATCCCCCATGCTACGCACCCCCCATCGTGCTCCATACTCCATGCTGCAAACCCCCCATCGTGCTCCATCCTCCATGCTGCGCACCCCCTATCGTGCTCCATCCTCCATGCTGCACACTCCCCATCATGCTCCATCTTCCATGCTGCACACCCCCCATCGTGCTCCATAGTCCATGCTGCGCACCCCCCATCGTGCTCCATCCTCCATGCTGCACACTCCCCATCATGCTCCATCTTCCATGCTGCACACCCCCCATCATGCTCCATCCCCCATGCTGCGCACCCCCCATCGTGCTCCATACTCCATGCTGCACACCCCCCATCGTGCTCCATCCTCCATGCTGTGCACCCCCTATCGTACTCCATCCTCCATGCTGCACACTCCCCATCGTGCTCCATCTTCCATGCTGCACACCCCCATCATGCTCCATCCTGCATGCTGCACACCCCCCATCGTGCTCCATCCTCCATGCTGCACCCCCCCCATCGTGCTCCATCCCCCATGCTGCCCCCCCCATCGTGCTCCATCCTCCATGCTGCGAACCCCCCATCGTGCTCCGTCCCCCATGCTGCGCACCCCCCATCGTGCTCCATCCCCCATGCTGCGCACCCCCATCGTGCTCCATCCCTCATGCTGCGCACCCCCCATCGTGCTCCATGCTGCACACCCCCCATCGTGCTCTAGCCTCCATGCTGCACACTCCCCATCGTGCTCCATCCCTCATGCTGCGCACCCCCCATCGTGCTCCATCCTCTATGCTGCACACCCCCCATCGTGCTCCATGCTGCACACCCCCCATCGTGCTCTATCCTCCATGCTGCACACCCCCCATCGTGCTCCATCCTGCACACCCCCATCGTGCTCCATCCCTCATGCTGCGCACCCCCCATCCTGCTCCATCGTCCATGCTGCACACCCCCCATCGTGCTCCATGCTGCACACCCCCCATCGTGCTCCATGCTGCACACCCCCCATCATACTCCATGCTGCAACCCCCCATCATGCTCCATGCTGCACACCCCCATCGTGCTCCATCCCCGATGCTGCACACCCCCATCCTGCTCCATCCTCCATACCCCCCATCGTGCTCCATCCCCAATGCTGCACCCCCCCATCGTGCTCCATCCTCCATGCTGGGGCCGCCGGGGGCGGGGCCGAGCGTGCCAACGTGTGCCGGGGTCGGGGCCGAGCGGGCGAGGCGTCAGCGTATGCTGGCTCCCTCCATATGTGTACCGTGAGCCGGTGTACGCTGGTAACCATGCTACACATCGGGTAACTAAGGGAAGCGCTTCCTATAGTTACGCGATGTGTGTCATGGTTACCAGCATACACCGGCTCCGTCACGATCCCAGCATCGCAAAGTTATGTCCGCCGGGGGCGGGGCCGAGCGGGCGAGGCGTCAGCGTATGCCGGCTCCATGCACATGTGTACCGGGAGCCGGTGTACGCTGGAGCGGGCGATGCGTGCGGAGGGCCGTTGCGAGCGGCCAATCCATGCGGGGGGCGGGGCCAGGCCGAGGCAAGCGGGAGCGAGCGATGCGTGCGGAGGGCCGTGGCGAGTGGCCAATCCATGCGGGGCGGGGCCAGGCTGAGGCGAGCGGCCAATCCGCTGGTTGTCACTGTAAGGACACAATTTTGGAGCAAGACAGACAGAATAAGGCAATTATATATATAGATTAGCAAATACCTCCAACTAGAAATGTAGTATAGTTCTTCTGATTCACTATGTCGCTTACCTCATGTGCAAGGAATTGCAGCTTAGGTATCCATGGTTACAACCACCAGCAACTAACTGTCACTATATGGGTAGTCATAATCATAGATACCTAAGGTCCTGCATTGCCCTGCACATGAGGTAAGTGACATAGTAAATCAGAACAACTATTCTACATTTCTAATTGGAGGTATTTGCTATTATTATTATTATTATTATTATCATACCTACTACATATGGGGATAGGATCTTGGAGATGGGAATAACCCTTTAACCTTAACTTACCCCTCTTATTTTTTCTTTCTTTGCATTCTACTTGTAGACATGGTCAGGATTGTAATATCTCTTAATGCCGACTACAGGGAATGCCCTATTCTTCCTCCTGACACCACCGCATCTCAGTCCTAATTCTATGACACTTATTTCATTTGGGGTTTAGCCGCACTTTACTAAATTGTACCTGATTTTTTCATTCTTTCTATTTTTATTTTTTTACACTTATTATAGTGTTTAAGATTAATCAATTCATGAATTGAAACAGACTGCCAGCCTTCTGCCAGTTTATTTGCCATTAAATCTGTTTTTGTTTTACTGTGCATTTGTCTAGAATAGATAGATGATGTGACTAATTAATATTCTAAAGCTGATATCATCATCATTACCAACTTTGTTGAACTAATTTCTATCTCCATGGTTCTTTAACTTTTACTGAATCAAAGCCTAATTCCACATTTATCTCATTATTCATCTCTAGCGGTGCGGGGAGGTTTCACAGCATTTTGCTGAAGGTACTTTATTTAATACAACCCCAAAACGGTGACATTTGTCTTGCAATTATTTAAATGGGAAAGAACTTGGCATAACTAAATGGAGTTCTATCATTTCTCGCTCATTACAGAAAGCACAAGGTTACTGCAGAAAAGATTAAGGTCAACAATGTTTCTGTTCTTAGAGAGTTATTCTTTTGGACTTCTCTGTAAAAAGGGCACTGGAGACATCAGTACATTTTGCACAGTATGTACAATAAAGATTAATTAGCCATGTCTAAAAAGGACTCAAGAATCAACATGTATTTGAGACACCCAAGATTTGGGCTTAAGTCTATCAAACATTGCTAATTATGGTATGTTTTTGAATTAACATTTTTATACAAAAAGAATAGGCACAAATCGTGAACAAAAGGTTTTATGCAGACCTAATATAATGTTTTATAAGGAATCCATGCCATGATTGATGTAAAGGCCTATTTACACACAACAATATCACTAACGATATGTCGTCGGGGTCACGTAATTCGTGACGCACATCCGACGTCGTTAGCGACGTCGTTGCGTGTAACAGCTCCGAGCGAGTGTTAACGATCAAAAATACTCACCTAATCGTTGATCGTTGACACGTCGTTCATTTTCAAAATCTCGTTGGTCGTTGTGGACGTAGGTTGTTCGTCGGTCCTGAGGCAGCACACATCGCTACGTGTGACACCCCGGGAACGACGAACAACAGCTTACCTGCATCCTCCGGCAACGAGGTGGGCGTGTCGTTAATGCAGCTGGTCTGCGCCCCTCCGCTTCTGTTGGTCGGCCACTGTGTGACGTCGTTCTGACGGCGCATGAACCTCCCCCTTAACAAAGAGGTTGTTCGCCGCCCACAGCAACGTCACTAGGAAGGTAAGTATGTGTGACGGGTGTTAGCGATATTGTGCGCCACGGGCAGCGATTTGCCCGTGACACACAAATGATGGTTGCGGGTACGCTCACTAGCGATATTGCTAGCGATATCGTAGCATGTAAATGGGCCTTTAGACTTAAAGTAGTAATTGTCACCCCGTGACTACCGGGGTTCTGCTTGGAATAAGGGAACCCTCAGTGAGCGCCGCAACAAACTGGGGTCACAGGATACACTCTCTCCATAGAGCTGGCCTATATGGAATAGTGGCCAAAAAAGCCTTTACTTACAGCCAAAAAGGAAAGGGCTCATTTTGATTTCACCTAAAGACTGTGGGAGACTCCTCAAATGTACGGAAGAAGGTTCTGTGGTTAGTTAAATAGGTTGAAAAAAGACCTAGGCCCCTGTAATTCAACCTTCCTCCACCAATTATACATTTTGCCACTAAATAATTTATAATGATTTATATATGATTATGAGACCGAAATTTAACTTTTTGGCCACCAATGAAAATGCTGACTGGTGACAAACCAACACAGTTCATCACCCCAAGAACACCATCTCACATCATGCTATAGGGATGTTTTTCGACAGCAGGACCAGGGAAAATGGTCTGAGTCAAGGGGAAGATTAATGGTGCGAAATACAGGAATATTCTTGAGAAAAACCTGTTTCAGTTTGTCAGTGATTGAAATAGAAAGCTTGCCGGCACTTCCTAAACTTATAGTCTGAACCGGTGCAAACTGAACATAACATATAATATCCAAAATAACAGTTGTGCTCAAGAAAAGGGAAGGGGAAAAAAAACAGAAGGATGTACAGTGCCTAAAAGTAGTCTTCAACCCCCTGCAGATGTAGCAGGTTTGATAAGATGCAAATAAGTTAGAGCCTGCAAACTTCAAACAAGAGCAGGATTTATTAACAGATGCATAAATCTTACAAACCAACAAGTTATGTTGCTCAGTTAAATTTTAATAAATTTTCAACATAAAAGTGTGGGTCAATTATTATTCAACCCCTAGGTTTAATATTTTGTGGAATAACCCTTGTTTGCAATTACAGCTAATAATCGTCTTTTATAAGACCTGATCAGGCCGGCACAGGTCTCTGGAGTTATCTTGGCCCACTCCTCCATGCAGATCTTCTCCAAGTTATCTAGGTTCCTTGGGTGTCTCATGTGGACTTTAATCTTGAGCTCCTTCCACAAGTTTTCAATTGGGTTAAGGTCAGGAGACTGACTAGGCCACTGCAACACCTTGATTTTTTCCCTCTTGAACCAGGCCTTGGTTTTCTTGGCTGTGTGCTTTGGGTCGTTGTCTTGTTGGAAGATGAAATGACGACCCATCTTAAGATCCTTGATGGAGGAGCAGAGGTTCTTGGCCAAAATCTCCAGGTAGGCCGTGCTATCCATCTTCCCATGGATGCGGACCAGATGGCCAGGCTCCTTGGCTGAGAAACAGCCCCACAGCATGATTCTGCCACCACCATGCTTGACTGTAGGGATGGTATTCTTAGGGTCGTATGCAGTGCCATCCAGTCTCCAAACGTCACGTGTGTGGTTGGCACCAAAGATCTCGATCTTGGTCTCATCAGACCAGAGAACCTTGAACCAGTCTGTCTCAGAGTCCTCCAAGTGATCATGAGCAAACTGTAGACGAGCCTTGACATGACGCTTTGAAAGTAAAGGTACCTTACGGGCTCGTCTGGAATGGAGACCATTGCGGTGGAGTACGTTACTTATGGTATTGACTGAAACCAATGTCCCCACTGCCATGAGATCTTCCCAGAGCTCCTTCCTTGTTGTCCTTGGGTTAGCCTTGACTCTTCGGACAAGCCTGGCCTCGGCACGGGTGGAAACTTTCAAAGGCTGCCCAGGCCGTGGAAGGCTAACAGTAGTTCCATAAGCTTTCCACTTCCGGATGATGCTCCCAACAGTGGAGACAGGTAGGCCCAACTCCTTGGAAAGGGTTTTGTACCCCTTGCCAGCCTTGTGACCCTCCACGATCTTGTCTCTGATGGCCTTGGAATGCTCCTTTGTCTTTCCCATGTTGACCAAGTATGAGTACTGTTCACAAGTTTGGGGAGGGTCTTAATTAGTCAGAAAAGGCTGGAAAAAGAGATAATTAATCCAAACATGTGAAGCTCATTGTTCTTTGTGCCTGAAATACTTCTTAATACTTTAGGGGAACCAAACAGAATTCTTGTGGTTTGAGGGGTTGAATAATAAATGACCCTCTGAATAAACTTTTCACAATTTAAAAAAAAAAAATAAAAAAAGAAATAACATTCTTTTTTGCTGCAGTGCATTTCACACTTCCAGGCTGATCTACAGTCCAAATGTCACAATGCCAAGTTAATTCCGAATGTGTAAACCTGCTAAATCTGCAGGGGGTTGAATACTACTTGTAGGCACTGTAAATGGTGCATTGGAATATGAATACGCATTACTACCCAGAAAATATGAACATTTTTTTTTTAAATGAGTTACTTAAAGGGAACCTGTCATCAGAAATGTAGCTTGAAACCTAAAAGATTCCCCCTCTGCAGGTCTTGGGCTGCATTCTAGCAATGTTCCTGTTGTTTATGTGCCCCCTTTCTGACCAAAATAAGACTTTGTAAAGGGGTACCTTTTTGCATTCAGATCTTGATAATGGTACACGGGGGCAGGCTCTCTGGTGGCATAAGTCTGCCTCCTGTTGCTTTAGGCCATCCCCATCGCTCCATTCCATACTTCAGGACGCCGCCCACTGCGCCCGAGGTCCCATGCACGCGAGGATTGCTGGTCACGTGTGTTGCAGGCACGAGACTATGGGCGGCGCTGTGATTGCATCGCAAGTGCCCGCCCATCATCTCGTGCCCGCCCTTTCCCCTCTGCCTCCAGCGTTCTGCGCAGAACGTTCCAACGTCGGGTCATCTGGCCAGCGCTTGCACAGAACGCTGGAGGCAGAGGGGAGAGCGTGGCCACGAGATGATGGGCGGGCACTTGCGATGCAATCACAGCACCGCCCATAACCTCGTGCCTGCGCACACATGACCAGGAGTCTTTGCGTGTACGGGACCTCAGGCACAGTGGGCGGCATCTTGAAGTATGGAATGGAGCGATGGGGGACAGCCTAAAGCGACAGGGAGGCAGACTAACGGCCACCAGAGAGCCCACCCCCTTGTACCATTATCAAGATCTGAATGCAAAAAGGTACCCCTTTACAAAGTCTTTATTTTGGTCAGAAAGGGGGCACAAGAACAACAGGAACATTGCTAGAATGCAGCCCAGGAGCTGCAGAGGGGGAATCTTTTAGATTTTAAGATAAATTTCTGATGACAGGTTCCCTTTAACAAACAAAAGTTACCAAAGTTACCGTATGTTTCGGACTATAAGATGCACTTTTTTCCCCCCAAATGTTGGGGGAAAGTGGGGGGTGCGTCTTACAGTCTGAATGTAGGGCTGCGGGGATTGAGGGTGCTGCAGTGGAGTGCGTCATCTGCGGGATGAGCAGGCTGTAGCAGCACCTGCCTGACCACGTGGGCCCGCTCATTTCACATTCATGCCCATCCTCCCGCCCATCATTTCTCAGCGCTGAAGCCGGCACTGACAGGTGGGCGGGATGATGGGTGGAGGATGTGCACATAGTAAAGAGCCGGCCCGCGTGATCACCCCTGACAACTACAGCCTGGAGTGATCATGTGCGGCTGTATTCACTGCCCCCTGCGCATCATCATCAGCATGGGGGGCAGTGAATAAGTACGGTATACTCACCGTTCCCCTGCAGCACCGCGATGCCCTTCTGTCTGTCAGCCACCTGATCTGTGTAGAGAGCGGTGAGCACAGGGATGACGTCATCCCTGTGCGCACCGCTAGTCTCCACACACATCAGCGCTGCGGCCGCAGACAGGAGGACATTGTGATGCTGCGGGGGAACGGCTTCACACAGGTCAGCGGCGCTGCTGCTGACACAGAGAGGAAGATGTTCGATGCTGCAGGGAGTGAGGAAAGGGGAGTATAATTTTTTTTTTTTCTGTGCCATAGGACACAAACCATATACCAGGATGGGGTATATTATGAGCAGGATGGGGGTATATTGCAGGATGGGGGTATATATCAGGATGGGGGTATATGAGCAGGATCGGGGTATATGAGCAGGATGGGGGTATATGAGCAGGATGAGGATATATTGCAGGATGGAGGTATATGAGCAGGATGGAGGTATATAGCAGAATGGGGGTATATAGCAGGATGGGGGTAAATATCAGGATGGCGGTATTTAGCAGGATGGGGGTATATAATAGGATGGGGGTATATATCAGGATGGGGGTATATATCAGGATGGGTGCTATACCAGGATGAGGGACATATATACAAGGATGGGGATCATATACAAGGCAGGAGGATCATTACCAGGATGGGGTACCTTAGTAGAGAATTTGGGGACATTACCCTCATAACAGTGTCAGCAGCAGATCCTCGCCCCATAACAGTGTGTCATGACTACATTTTTTGCATAAAATTTTATTTTCCTCCTCTAAAACCAGAGTGCGTCTTATGGTCCAGTGCGTCTTATAGTCCAAAAAATACGGTACTTGTGCCAAGATACCACGCCAAGGTATACTCTCATCTGGGTCCTACTCTAAATGCTATGCCTTTCTTCATGTCCAAAGTCCAAACTGACCTCGTATATGGGCTAGAAAAGAACCTGCAAAAGAAAAATTAAAACACCTGAAATAACTGGGAGGACTGCGCAGACAAAAGGACATGACTCCATTTCCCTTTCGCTTTACTTGAGTGCAACTGTTAGTTTGGACATGAAGAGAGGCATAAAATTAGGATTAGGACTCAGTTGAGAGTTACACCTTGGCATGGTAACTGGGCACAAGTAAATGTGGCCAATTTTATTTGCTAAGTAACTCGTTTTTTTAAAAAAAAAATGCTTGTTTTCTGGGCACTAATGCATATTCACATTCCAATGTTCACCATTTACATCCTTCCGTATTTTTCCCGTCCCTTTACTTGAGTGCAACTGTTATTTTGTATATTATATGTCAGTGATTTGAGACTGGGATGGAGGTTCATCTTCCAACAAGACAATGACCCAAAGCTACTGCTAAAGCAACACTCGAGTGGTTTAAGGGCAAACATGTCAATATATTGGAGTGGCCTAGTCAAAGCCCAGACTTAAATCCAATTGAGAATCTATGGTCAGACTTGATTGCTGCTCACCAGAAGAAAACATCTAACTTGAAGGAGGTTGACCACTTTTGCCTTAAGGAATGGGCAAAAATACCAGTGACAAGATGTGGAAAGCTCATAGAGACTGATCCATAGTGATTTGCAGCTGTAATTGCACCCAGAAGGGGTGGGGCCTCAGCCAACAGAAAAATAATATTGCTTCCTGGCATCAGCTATGTTGGCTGAGGCCCCACCCCTTCTGGTCACATGGGTATGACATCAGCACAGGTCCTTCTAGTCACAAATTAAAATGATTCCATTATAGAATTAGCATAAATAACAGGGGAAGGGGATAACTATGAATATTCACCCCAGCTATTAGCTGGTCGGCAGCTACTGTCATTCATTTCATTACATATTCATTACATTTCATAAATACAGGGTGATAATAATCTGCGGGAATATTGGAAAGGGCAGGTGGAATAGGAGCGGTAATAACTGGTGTGCAATTATGGTACCTGTTTTCATATCAGACAATGTTCTTAAACAATATAATTTCACTAAAACTATGAGGAAGCGGAAACATGCAAAAAAATTGAGTCACAGAAGCCGATGAATTTTGTTTTGGAAAACTTTTTTGCCTTTTTTGTCCAGTCCTGTTGTTTGTCATTCCAATTTACGTTAAAAAAAATAGTGATCTTTACCCCAAACATAAATGAAGGTAGAAAATAGCAGCCATTGAAACACATACATTTGTATTTGAATAACAAAGGAGTAAAGGGGGCTTTACACGGTAGCGATATCACTAGCAATTTCTAGTGATATCGAGCGTGTAAGTACCCGCCCCCGTCGCGCATGCGATTGTTTGTGATCGCTGCCGTAGCGAACATTATCACTACGGTAGCGTCACATGTACTTACCTGGTCGGCGGCGTCGCTGTGACTGCCGAACAATCCCTCTTTCAAGGGGGAGGGACGTTCGGCATCACAGCGACGTCACCGCAACGTCACTAAGCGGCCGGCCAATCAAAGCGGAGGGGCGGAGATGAACAGGACATAACATCCCGCCTACCTTCTTCCTTCCGCATTGCGGCCAGTGGCAGGTAAGGAGACGTTCTTCGCTCCTGCGGTGTCACACATAGCGATGTGTGCTGCCGCATGAGCGATGAACAACATGGATAAACAACCCTTACTGATTTTTGAGTTTGGCACGACCTCTCCATGGTGAACGATTTTCACCATTTTTGAGGTCGCTTAAGGTCGCTGGTCAGTGTCACACGCTGCGATATCGTTAATGACGTCGGATGTGCGTCACTAACAACGTGACCCCGACGATAAAACATTAACGATATCGTAGCGTGTAAAGCCCCCTTAAGAGTACTGTAAGTAGTACAAGCTGTAGATAATGATGATACTGACCAAGAAACTGGGGGAATTCAGAACAATCGTAGCCAGAAAATAACCTCCTACTTAGCCAAAGTGATTGTATTGTTAATTATGGAAGCAATGGCTTATTATTTAAAATGTGACAAAAGAACATATTTTTATCAGCGCATCAATTACATTCCTAGAATGTTGAATGATCTTGATTAAGCACTACACCCCAAAGAAAGGGGTAAGCCCATCGATTATGGCCATGGAAGTGCAAAGGGACATCTTTGCGCACCAAAAGACCAAAGGTGAAGAGAAAATGTCAGACTTTGCTTTTCCTCTATGCCTTGTTGCATCTTTGTCTGCTGATGGCACAGTTGTCCCTTGTAACAAAATTTACCCTCTTTCAAAAGCCTCAGTAAGCGATCAATGGTGGGTATCAAGGTAAAATAATCTCCAGCTTCTATGCTGTAAAATATAAGCCATCCCCTCACTGCCTTATGTTACTCATACAAATGCTGCAACATACACAGTAGAAAATTATTGAATATATTGAATAAATAATGGCAGCTAGGTAACTTCTATGGAGGTTGATCACATGCAACTCTTTCAGAAAAAGCAGTACAATCCCGGAGGTTTGGTATCGATTGTGTTGGACTTCAACATGCGAGAGTTCAGTTTCCACACAAAGGGATGACTGAACACATTTCTTGGGCATACAAAAGACTAATTAATGAGGCAATGGAGGAAGATGAGGAAGAGTACAGTATGCAGAGGATGAGAATAATGATGAGGCTGATCACACTGATCAGACAGTGGCGCTACACGTGGATGTGGACTGGCTACCAGACAGATGATCTCAAGGAGAGGGAGGACTTCTTGAGCCTTGCTTATTTTCCTGGTCAGTTTGCTTTCTCAAAGTGGGCAGGTGAAATAATTTCATGTGCTGAAAGAGAGACAGCGCTCCTAATTAATGTAAGAAAGGATGTTAACAGCTTATTTTCTAACAGTAGAGCCTGCAGACGGCAATAGATGGTTATTCTGGAATAGCATTCTTATAACCGAGATGCCAATACATAGTACTCACCATCACCACGACCACTACCACAACTTACAGGTAGTGTTGAACCTCCTAGGCCAACATCAGTTGCAGTATTGCCTGCTCCTGAGCTGACCTCAGAAGAAGCAGAAAGTCCATCAAAGATCTTCTGTGCAGACATCAGCTCTGCTTTTTAATGATGCCTCTACCACTCTCCCACTTTGATGTCACGTACTTGGCACCCCAATCTGCAGCCCAATCATCAGCCTATAAGTGACGCCCATACTACTAGATCACTTGGGCTGCCCAGCACTTTATAAGTGCACCCCACAAGGACAAACTAAGCAGCTGAATGAATAAAGGTATCATTGATGGAAGTGAAAGACTGTTATGTAAAAGATTAAAAGGTGCTTTACACGCTGCGACATCGCTACCGATATATCGTTGGAGTCACGTCGTTAGTGACGCACATCCGGCGCCGGTAGCGACATCGCAGCGTGTGACATCAAGGAGCGACGATCAATGATCGCAAAATCGTTCAGAAACGGTGATCGTTGACACGTCGCTCCTTTCCTTAATATCGCTGCTGCCACAGGTACGATGTTGTTCGTCGTTCCTGCGGCATCACACATCGCTATGTGTGACAGCGCAGGAACGACGAACATCTCCTTACCTGCGGACACCAGCAATGCGGAAGGAAGGAGGCGGGCGGGATGTAACGTCTTGCTCATCTCCGCCCCTCCGCTTCTATTGGCCGGCTGCTTAGTGACGCAGCAGTGACGTCCCTATGACGCCAAACGCACCTCCCGCTTGAAGGAGGGATTGTTCGGCGGTCACAGCAACGTCGCTGACAAGGTATGTGCATGTGACGCTGCCGTAGTGATAATGTTCGCTACAGCAGCAATCACCACATATTGCACCAACAACGGGGGCGGGTGCTATCGCGCTCGACATCGCTAGCAATCGCTAGCGATGTCGCAGCGTGTAAAGCACCCTTAAGTGTCTTGGTGGTGGAGGAGTTAGATTTGAATACTAACGTAAACTGATGATGTCACTAACAAAAGTAACATCTTACTAGTGTGACTGAAATTCCATATATTCCAAAATGCCTTCCTCTTCCTTCCCACTAATATGCTTGCCAGAGATGTCGCGGGCGGGGAGGAGGGTGTCAGCACACCGCGCTCACCCCTTCTGCTCGGGTCCGGCTGCTCAGTGGTGGCTCGAGCCGTAGGCCGGATCCCGGGGGTTTCCTCGAGCGGCACTCCTCGCCCGTGAGTGAAAGGGGGGTTGTTTGGGGTGTTGGGATAATGTCCGTGACGCCACCCACGGTTGTGGTGATGTGTAGCACCACCGCTGCTCAATGCGGGGATCCCGGGGATGGTGATGGGGAGCAGCCAGGTGTTGTGTTGCCCCTCCGTGGGTAGGGGTGGTGATCCCGGGGCCCGGTGATGGCTTGGGAGGTGCAGGGCTTGGTGGGCGCAGGGACGCGGGGGCAGCGCTGTGCCTTGCGGCACTGTGGTACTCACTCAGCCTGAGACTTGGACACAGTTTGTACGGTAAACCAAACGGCTGGTAGGACGGTCCCACAGACGGCTGCTTTGCTTTCCTGGTAGGTGACGGTGATGTCCCTCTTCCTTGCACCTGTATGTACGGATGGTTGCGATGGGTCCCCACCGGTAACCCGCTCCCCGGCTTCAAGCTGGGCCGGAGGAGCACTACACTTTGCCCGCAGGCGCTGGCCCTCAGAGACTGGTGCCCTGGCGGTGGCGGTGCCTCTGTTGTACGGGTTGGGCTGTTGCCTTCAATCGGGACTTGGTTGTTGGGGGAATCTACGTCCCCTTCACTGACGGATTCGGCAAATTTGGTGACTCCTAGCCTTGCCGGGGTCCGAGAGGCCCCTGCCCTGGTGCTGACTGTCCTTCGGAACACTGCTCCAGACCACCGGGCACACAGCCAACGGGGTCCTTCCAGGAACTTCCAAACGGTCCCCCTCCGGACAGTCACCGCCGTCGCTGACCTTGCTGTTCTGGCCCTACACAAAGCTGGGCTCTCAGGCTTTCCTTTCTTCTTGTCACCTCACTTGCTTTCCTCCTTTACCACTTCTCTCTCTTTACTTTCACTTAGGTGTTTACACTTGCCCTCCCTGGGCTCTAACTCGATGTTTACTCAAGCCCTGCCTGGGCTAATCTGCCTGACACTTCCTGCCTCCAGAGCTGTGAGCTCCTTGGTGGGCGGAGCCAACCGCCTGGCCCACCCCCTGGTGTGCATCATCAGACTCCTGGAGGAAGGCAACAAGGATTTTTGGTTCAGCTTAGGTGTGCCTACCTGGGATGTGGGGTGTGGTGGTGTTGTGACCTGTGTCCCCTGGCTTGCCCAGGGCGACACAGAGACATAGTAGTTCAATTGTGACCTGTGTTTGGTACTACTACTGTGTACAAGTCTAGTATCAGTATTGTTGGTGGTGTACAATTTTAGAAGTGGTATGACTTTGCTTTTGTCACTCAAACTGCCACGTCCATTACCAGAGCCATTTTTTTCGTTTGCCTTACATTTTGGACACAAGTATAAAGTTCATAAAAATGTTTAACCACATACATTATTACACCCTTGTAATATATGCAATCAACCAGAAATACTAGGTAGGTTACAAGGCCAAAAAGCCTAATGCAACAACCATTGGCCCATAATTTCGGTGTGGCATGTACATATCTCCAATTTGCTAACTTAAGGAGACGTGGCAAAATAGACCTGCAGAGTTAGTTGTCTTGATTTAGTCTAACAATTTCTTTTTTCAGATTTTTTGTTAAGCAGATTAATTTATCCTTCTCAAAAGAGCAACAGAACAGAAAATGATGTTATATGGCTTTGAAAGCTGGCAACATTTGGAAGTATAGTTGTGGGATGTATAATTGCCAAACTGGACTAGTAAAACAGATATTCAAAAAGTAAAATGTTTCTAAAAATGGAAATATTTGCCTGTAACAGAAGGCAGTTTGTTAATGAAAGGGTTTGAGAGTGGTACAATCATGAGTGTTTGTAGGCACCGGGAGACAGGGTGGTGGTTCCTTTCAAGTTTGGGACTGCATTTCAGCAAATGGAGTTGGAGATTAATGGTGTCCTCAATGCTGAGAAAATACAGGAATACACTTATCCATCATGCAATACCATCAGAGAGGCATTCGATAGGCTCAATGTATAAAGTGCAGCAGAACAAAGATCCCAACTTACAGCCAACATCATTGTGTAGGCTTGGGAAAAAAGGTTTGCAGCCTCTATACAACTGCAGGATAACAAAATGCCAAATTGCAAAAGCACGTCATGAGCAGGCTTTCGAATAGTCGCATGTATGTGGTTTGTATGTCAAATACCAGCGAACAAGAATTCCTGGAAGTGATGATATGGCCCCTGCAAAGCACTGATCTCAACATCATTGAGTCTGGGATTATATGAAGAGACAAAATGATGTGCAGAAGCCTACATCCACAGAAGATGTGTGGTTAATTCACCAAGATATTTGGGACAACCTCCCTGCCGAGGTCCTTCAAAATACCTGATTTTGTGTACGAGTACCTAAAAGAATTGTTGCTGTTTTGAACGCAAATGGCAGTCACACCAAATATTGATTTGAATTTATCTTTACGTTCATTCACTTTGCATTCTAATTGCTAAAAATAAACTATTAATGCTTCTATTTTTTAAAAAAAAACATTCTTAATTTGTGGCATTTTTTCCATGCCTGCCCAAAACTTTTCCACAGTACTTAATAAATATTTATATATACGTTTAAAAAAAAGAGAGAGATAAGTGATAACAGTTTTGCCTACAATGTTAAGGATAAGAGGAAAAGATTATCACTGTGTTATGTATCAGCAATGAAACAGGTTTTCGTTAATGTCAGGGAAGATCATTTCTTTAGTTCTGTAATTTCTCTAGATACAATCATTGAGCTAAGACATTAAGATGGCATTTTATAGTTTTCTTTGGTTTAAAAAAAGTAATGCAAAAGATCTTGAAAGCTTCTTGCTTATTAATTATGCACTGCTGATCTAATATTAGAGTTGAGCGCGGTTCGCGGTTCGAGGTTCTCCAGTTCTAGGCTCGAGTGATTTTGGGGGCTGTTCGAGATCGAACTAGAACTCGAGCTTTTTGCAAAAGCTCGATAGTTCTAGATACGTTCGAGAACGGTTCTAGCAGCAAAAAGCAGGGCTTTTTACAGCTACAGTGTGCAGGAGCCATCGCTGGCAGCTTGCCAGAAGCTGGTAACCAAGATAAACATCAGGTATCCAAGCAAAGCGCTTTGGTTAGTAACCCGATGTTTATCCTAGTTACGTGCAGGAAGCCCACACTTCCCCGCTCAGCTCGCTCCGCCCCCTCCTGCCCGCGGCATGTACACATACACACACACACACACACACACACACGGTCCCGCTCGGCTTACCTGCGGTGATGAAGTCCCGCCATCCTGACCTCAGCGCTGTCACTGTCCTCCATGGCCGCCGCTTGTCACATCACCTCTCGCTTCCGACCCGAGACTGACTAGCGGTGACGTCACGGGCCTCTCGCGATACTTGGTGTGAAGGCGCCGGTCATTGAACTCAGTGACAGGGGCTGTCAGTGTGCTGGAGATCAGCGCAGGTAATGTACCTCGCTGACAGCAGCACTTGTCATGCCCTGCAGTGACCTGGACTGACCCATTGATGTTAGCTCAGGTCACTGCACTGCTCTCCCAGCCAATGGGGAGCATCCTGCTCTTCATTGACTGGGACAGTGTGGATCGTCATGGCAACCCCTTGGATTACACCAGACTTGGATTTGTTTTTCATTCTAATAAATTGGTTAAAGAGGGAATGTTTTGGGGAGTGTTTTTTCAAATAAAAATGTGTTTGTCATCTATTTTTTTTTTAATACTGACTGGGTTGGTGATGTCGGGTATCTGATAGACGCCTGACCTCACCAACCCCAGGGCTTGATGCCAGGTGACATTACACATCTGGTATTAACCCCATATATTACCCCGTTTGCCACCGCACCAGGGCGCGGGATGAGCTGGGGCGAAGCACCAGGATTGGCGCATCTAATGGATGCGCCACTTCTGGGGCGGCTGCGTCCTGCTATTTTTAGGCTGGGGAGAGTCCAATAACCATGGACCTCCCTAGTCTGAGAATATCAGGCCCCAGCTGTCTGCTTTACCTTGGCTGGTGATCCAATTTTGGGGGACCCCTACGTGTTTTTTTTTTAATTATTTATTTAATTTAAAATAACAGCGTGGGGTGCCCTCAGTTTTGGATTACCAGCCAAGGTGAGGTTGCCAGCTGCGGTCTGCAGGCTGCAGCCGTCTGCTTTACCCTAGCTGGCTACAAAACTAGGGGGAACCCTACGTCATTTTTTTTTTCATTTTTTTGGATAAATACAAAGCTAAGCACCCCTTAGTGCCACATGAAAGGCACCAAAGGGTGCTCCACTTTTTCTCCACTTTTTCTCCATTTTTTCTCCACTTTTTCTCCACTTTTTCTCCATTTTTTCTCCACTTTTTCTCCACTTTTTCTACATTTTTTCTCCACTTTTTCTACATTTTTTCTACATTTTTTCTACACTTTTTCTACACTTTTTCTCCACTTTTTCTCCACTTTTTCTCCACTTTTTCTCCACTTTTTCTTCACTTTTTCTCCACTTTTTCTCCATTATTTTCTCCACTTTTTCTCCACTTTTTCTCCATTTTTTTCTCCACTTTTTCTCCACTTTTTCTCCACTTTTTCTCCACTTTTTCTCCACTTTTTCTCCATTTTTTTCTCCACTTTTTCTCCACTTTTTCTCCGTTCTTTTTCTATGGTCGGTCTACCCATTAGCTCTGCCATGCATAGTGTAGCTCTACACCTACTGCACATGTTACTTTATGATTGACATCTCTTTCGTACCAGAGCTCTCTAAGCCTACTCTGACCCCATATTTGTCATTACTATATTGTCCTTGTACTGTATTATGACATTTGTATCATGTGTTTCATTTCTTGCTGTGTTGCAATTTTTTTGCTGCATCCCAATTGTACCTCTACATTGTTCGAGTTTATGTTATTGTTCTCTCACTCTTATGTGATACTGATTATTGTCATTTTTCATGATTACATGCAGATAAGTCCAATCTGACGAAGGCTCAGGCCGAAACGTCATTTGTAACTTGTTTTGGACAAAAACATATATGCTTATGAAAATTTTTTTTTTCTTAATACGGACCAATAAAGAGTGATTTTGCATTACTATCCGTTGTGACTTACTGACTTAGTCTGGGAGATTTAGAGTGCCGAGGTTACTCACTAATTTTATCTATTATTACCTCTGAGCACCTATATACCAGTGAGCAGAGCTTCCTCTACAGTAGTTCTCCTGATTAGGCATGCCCTTACCTCATGAGCAGGGCATTGCAGCTTTGGTAGCAACCATTACGACATGGACTCTGCTGCTGTGGACCCGAGAAGAGTGAGTGCAGATTCATTGCACCCACACTCCTCACATGAAGGGTCCGCACTCCTAGAAAATGGGGGATACGTTCCCTGAGTGTCTCCCCCCCATATTCTAGACGGTCCAGAGTCGTCGTGGGACCCCTTTATTTTTTTTCTTACAATAAATTGGTGAAAGAGATGTGAAGAAATGTTTTGGGGACTGTTTTTTCAAATAAATTTCTTTTGTCGATTTTTTTTTTTTTTGTTAGTACTGACAGTTTATGATGTTGGGTATCTAATAGACGCCATGACATCACAAACTGCTGGGCTTGATCTCAGGTTACTTTACAGCTAGTATCAACCCGATTTATTACCCTGTTTGCCACTGCACCAGGGCACGGGATGAGCTGGGGTGAAGCGCCAGGATTGGCGCATCTAGTGGATGCGCCACGTCTGGGGTGCCTGCGGCCTGCTATTTTTAGGCTGTGAAGGCCCAATAACTATGGACCTTCCCACCCTGAGAATACCAGACCACAGCTGTCCGCTTTACCTTGGCTGGTGATCCAATTTGGGGGGGACCCTACTTTTATTGTGTAATTATTTAATATTTATAAAATAATTATAAAAAAGAGCCTGAGGGGACCTCCACATTGGATCCCCAACCACGGTAAAGCTGCCAGCTGTGGTTTTCAGGCTACAGCCGTCTGCTTTACCCTAGCTGGCTATCAAAAATGGGGGGACACAACGTCATTTTTTTTTTTAACTATTTTTTAAATAGAAAAAATTAATGGGCTTCCCTGTATTTTGATTGCCAACCAAGGTAACGGCAGGCAGATGGGGGTGGCAACCCATAGCTGTCTGCTTTATCTGCGCTGAGAATCAAAAATACCGCGTAGCGCTACGTCATTTTTTTAAAGATTTATTTTTACAGCACTGTGATGTCCAGCAATCAAAATACAGGGAAGCCCATTTTGTTTTTAGTTATTTAAATAAATAATTAAAAAAAATATATATGGGCTCCCGCTGCATTTTTTGTATTGCTAGCTAAGGGTAATCCAAGCAGCTACTGGCTGCTAACCCCCACTGCTTGGTGTTACCTTCACTGGCAATGGAAAATCCAGGGAAGCATTTTTTATTTTTTTTGCCAAAAAACTACAAAAAAAGGACGTGAGCTTCGCCATATTTTTGTATGCTAGCCAGGTATAGCAGGCAGGTGCTGGAAGAGTTGGATACAGCGCCAGAAGATGGCGCTTCTATGAAAATGCCATTTTCTGAGGCGGCTGCAGACTGCAATTCGCAGCAGTGGGGCCCAGAAAGCTCAGGCCAACCTGTTTAGCGGATTCCAATCCCCAGCTGCCTAGTTGTACCTGGCTGGACACAAAAATGGGGCGAAGCCTACGTCATTTGTTTTCTAATTATTTCATGAAATTCATGAAATAATAAAAAAAGGGCTTCCCTTTATTTTTGGTTCCCAGCCGGGTACAAATAGGCAACTGGGGGTTGGGGGCAGCCGTACCTGCCTGCTGTACCTGGCTAGCATACAAAAATACGGCGAAGCCCACATAATTTTTTCAGGGGGCAAAAAACTTCTGCATACAGTCCTGGATGGAGTATGCTGAGCCTTGTAGTTCTGCAGCTGCTGTCTGTCTGTATGGAGAAGAGCAGACAGCAGCTGCAGAACTACAAGGCTCAGCATACTCCATCCAGGACTGTATGCAGAATTTTTTTGCCCACCAAAAAAATGACGTAGGCTTTGCCATATTTTTGTATGCTAGCCAGGTACAGCAGGCAGCCACGGGCTGCCTCCAACCCCCAGTTGCCTATTTGTACCCGGCTGGGAACGAAAAATATAGGGAAGCCCGTTTTTTTTTAATTATTTCACTTATTTCATGAAATAATTAAAAAACAAATGACGTGGGCTTCGCCCCATTTTTGTGTCCAGCCAGGTACAACTAGGCAGCTGGGGATTGGAATCCGCAGCACAGGTTAGCCCGAGGTTTCTGGGCGCCTCTGCTGCGGATTTCAGTCCGCAGCCGTCCCAGAAAATGACGCTCTCATAGAAGCGCCATCATCTGGCGCTGTATCCAACTCTTCCAACAGCCCTGGAGCCGGGTGGCTTGTTGGGTAATCATGAGTTAATACTGGCTTTGTTTTACTAGCCAGTATTAAGCCAGAGATTCTTAATGTCAGGCACGTTTGACCTGGCCATTAAGAATCTCCAATAAAGGGTTAAAAAAAACACCACACAGAGAAAAAATACTTTAATAGAAATAAATACACAGACACATTAGAGACTCCATCTTTATTACCCCCTGTCAGCCCTCCACGATCCTGCTCTTCTGTCTTCTTTCTTTCTAGTGTAGTAGTAGTGACGATTGTAGTGAGGATGAGGTTCACCAGCTCATCACTTGGGGCTGGGGAACCTCATCCTCACTACAATCCTCACTAGTGTAGTAGTAGTGACGATTGTAGTGAGGATGAGGTTCACCAGCTCATCACTTGGGGCTGGGGAACCTCATCCTCACTACAATCCTCACTAGTGTAGTAGTAGTGACGATTGTAGTGAGGATGAGGTTCACCAGCCCATCACTTGGGGCTGGGGAACCTCATCCTCACTACAATCCTCACTACAATCGGGAAGCAGCATGCAGCCTTCACTCCGTGAGTGATCAGTGCTGGCTGTCAGCGGTAACAGCGGTAACGCTGACAGACGCGTTACCATAGCAACGGTGCTCTCGGAGCCGCGGTTAGCGGTGACGTCACCGCTAACTGCGTTGCTATGGCAACGGTGATCTCCGTTAATGACCGGCTGTGTCAGCCGGTCCCTAACGGAACGGGGAGTCGACCGTGTGCTAGAGCATGTCGCCGGTACACGGCGATACACATATGTGCACCGTGTACCGGAGAGATGCACTCGCAGGTCCTACATGACGCGTCATAGTCATGTGACCAGTCTGTAGCCAATGAGATAATAGCCACGTGACTGGTCACATGGCTTTTTTGACGTCACGATAGGTCCTGCATCTCTGCTGGCAGTGCCGTCACCGGGAGGATTCAGCGATCATCGGATGGAATAGCGGCAGGAGACAGAGTGCAGAAGGGATCGCGAGGACCGGTAAGTGTTATGGCAATGTTTATTAACTGTTTGTGTACATTTATAATGCATTTTTACGTGTTTGTGATTGCCTCCCATTATAGCCTATTGGTTCGAGTTCGGTTCGTCGAACGTTTGACGAACCGAACTCGAACGGGACCCCCGTTCGGCGAACCGACCTCGAGCCGAACCGCGACCGGTTCGCTCATCTCTATCTAATATTACAAAAAGATCTGCTTGTTATTATTTTAGGATATATTTTTGTAAGATTTTAAGAAATTGTTCAGGAATGAGCAATTACTGATCCTATCTGTAGGATAGTTTATCGATATCACAATAAAGACCTGCACTGGCCGACACAAACAGAAATGGGCCCCTGTGCAAGAACGATAAATGGGCTCTTTGCAGCCCAAGGGCTCATCAAAATACAAAATTTCACCTGTTTTGGAAGTGGTTATGGCCCTCTCTTAGACCTCTGAGCAGCTGCATAGGTTGCATCAATGGTATGTCCGTCCCTCATCAGCTGTAAACTGCTTCGGTGCCAGCCAGACTAAAGGGTGCTTTACATGCTGCGACATTGCTAATGATATATCGTTGGGGTCACGCCATTAGTGATGCACATCCGGCGTCGTTAGCGACATCGCAGCGTGTGACACCTAGGAGCGACGATTAACGATCGCAAAAACATCACAAATCATTGATCATTGATACGTCGCTCCTTTTCATAATATCGTTGGTGGTGCATGCCGCTGGTTGTTCATCATTACTGCGGCAGCACACATCGCTATGTGTGACACCGCAGGAACGACGAACATCTCCTTACCTGCGTCCATAGAAAAGGAGGAAGGAAGAAGGTGGGCGGCATGTTCCGGCCGCTCATTTCCGCTCCTCCTCTGCTATTGGGCTGCCGCTTAGTGACGCCACAATGATGTCGCTATGGCGCCGAACACACCTTCCCCTTGAAGGAGGGATTGTTCGGCGATCACAGCAACGTCGCTGAAAAGGTATGTGCATGTGACGCTGCCGTAGCGATAATGTTTGCTATGGAAGCGATCAACAAATGTCGCACGAATGACGGGGCGGGTGCTATCACGCACGACATTGCTAGCTATCGCTAGCGATGTTGCAGCGTGTACAGCAACCTTAAGCCATGAATGGATAGGAGCACAACAGCCCAATGGAGAATACTGCAGTTCGTGTCTCATTTATGTCATTTATTTGGTTGAGAATCAGCTTTGTCCAGTGTCTCTCTGCTCAAGATAAAGTCCCAGCACTTCATATGTAGAATTATTTTTTTTTTTTTTTCAAATATTTATTTAAATAATTTTAAAATATTGACATGGGATCCCCTCTATTTTTGATAACCAGCCAAGATAAAGCATACCGCTGAGAGTTGAATCCCATAGCTGTCTGTTTTACCTGTGTGCCGCCCCGCGACAGCCGACGGGCTGCTCGGACCCAGATCCGCAGTGGCTCGAGGGGTCTCCGGATCCAAGGCGGCATTGCGCGCACCCTCGGAAATAAAAGGGGGGATTGTTTGTGGGTTTGGGATAATGTTCGTGACGCCACCCACGGTGTGTGGTAACATGAGAGACCACCGCTGCCGGTTCTGGGAAACCCGGGAATTCTGGTGTGTGGCAGCTTAAGTTGGTAACCCCTCCTTGGGCAGGGGAGTGGTGTCCTAGGGTCCGGTGATGAATGACGTGGGGAACCCGTCGGGTGCAAGGGAGGTAACATGTACTCACACACTCCAAAGTCACTGACGCTGACACCAGGTAAACCAAACTCTTGAGCACTCTGTGGTCCTTGAATGGGCACGCTGGGTCCGTGTCCTCTTGGTGTTGCCTGTTGGCCTGAAGCCATGTCCCTTGTCACTGTGTGTCCTACGTGTGGATCCCTTACACTTGAAGCGTTTCGGGTCCCGCTCATCTACGTGGCTAGCAGGGTGAGCTTGCTCTCAGGGTTCACGCTTGGGATTTTCTGGAAGTTAGTGGGAAGTCCTATCCCCCTCGTTGCGCCAGTACTCCGATTCTGGAGCGGGTGGGGAACGGTTCCTGAAGATTCCGTTCCCGTCGGGTGAATTACTGGGCTGCGTGAAGCTACTTCCCAGCCTAGGGTCCGCGTACTCCGTCGTGCCCTGGTCCCTGTCCGGTTGTAGCACAAGGCAGCTGGCCTGCTCTTTGTATCAGCACCATGCTCCCTGCCACTACCCCCTGCGACCGGGGTTCCAGCTCCTTCTGGCCAGGCCAATGTCTGGCACCTGGGACGGGTACAGGAGCTCAGCTCCACAGCGTGACCAGGACTGTCACCGCTGTCTCTCCTTCAACCTCCACTGTCCAACTCTACAACCTTACTACTCTACTGCTCTGCTGCACTTACACTTCTGCCCTCCTTCTGCCAGCCCTCCATCTGGGTGGCCCTATTCCCCTCAGGCTGCCCAATGGGTGTTTGGTGGGTGTGGTGCAGAGTTTTCCTCAGGATTTGTGTAAACCTGTTGGTAGCAACACCAAGTGACAGGACCCGTAACGAAGGAGGAGCGGGTACCATGCAGAAGGGCAGATTGCACGACACCCTTGTGACGTCCTGATAGGCCAGGGCATCACACCTGTGCTTATTATCAAATATAGGACGAGAGTCCAAGTCATATTTTTAAATTATTTATTTGTTTTTACACTACTACAACTGAGTGTTTGCAATACACCGGCACAGAGGGTGGGCCGGAGGAGGGCATGTATAGCAATCTGACTGCAACCAATCAGACGCTGGCACAGAGGGTGGGCGGTAGAAGCAGGAAATATTCATGCAGTTTAGTGAGCGGGCCAGAAAAGAGTCTGACTGCTGCTTTATCTTTGGGGAGGTACAGTATATATAACTGCTCTGCTCTTACACTTATATTGCTTCCTTTTGCAGCCCCCTAGCCTTTACTATGACCATGTTACAGTCATTTTACAGCATAGAACTTCGGGTCTCCTTTGACTTGTGTGGGGTTAGATGTCTAGGGTCAAATAAGTCCGGTTCCTGAACTAATCTTTTTATTAAAGTCCGGCCAAACCTGGCGAAGCCAAACATCCACTGGTCCGCTCATCTTTATATTCTTGGTGATTTATGAAATCCGGACTTTTGATTGTCTGCACCTGGAACTACTTTTTGTCACCACCAATAGGAGAAGCATGCTGCTGGATGTTATTTTTGTTCAATAGAAAGGAGTGAATAGTGAAGGCAAATGGATAATGGTCATCTAAAGAAAAGGAGTCAGACTTACGAATGAACATGTGGAGATTGTTATTTTTCATTTTAGTTTGCCAAAAATATCAAAGTCTGCTATACCCCCCATGTATGCTGCTTCTCCAATGATGACTCCTCACTGATGCTGCCAATCCTTATTCACTGGCCACAATGGTGACTTCATAACTACACCCCACATTACAGTTGTACACTAATGAGCAAAAGAGTAAAAATATTTAGACAATTTTTACTTACATATCTCACCATCTACTACAGCTTTGAACGTGAGGCTACTTTCATTTTATAGACCACCATCCTGGCTATTTCATACTTAAAGATTACTTGCAACTATTTAGCATATGATTAGTTATGCAGATTCTTGTCATGTCACTGCATTGTTACTGTTTTGCTTGTATTTTGGAAATTGACCTTTGATTTTCAGCAGTGCCTAAATCCTTCTGGGCATGCTATCAATTGGATTCAAGCATGTCTCTATTAAAATACGATCCCAGGTCTCTTCTAAATGATCCTACTGTTAATGCATACTGGTCAACTCACTTGGGTATGTATACAGATTTTTCTTCACTTCTACCCACAAGTGTTCGATTGAGTTGAGGTCTGGGGACTGTGGGGCCCAATCCAGCACCTCTTCTTGTTATTGAACTATTTCTTCGCCAATCTCGACATATGCTTGTCCTGCTGGAACACTATGTCATCCTTTTTATAACCCATAGTACTCGAGTGTACAAAGTGACTTGTAGGATACTCACATATAGCTCAGAACAGAGACCACCATTGATCCTGATCAAGTATCCAATGCCTTTGGTGGTCAATCAATCCCATATCATCAGGCTTCCTCCAACAAACTTGACAGTTTCTTCAATTTCTTGATGCGTTAGCCCCTTTTTCCCTTGTTTCTTCCAGACATAATTTCACCCATAAGAGCCTAGTCTAAAATCTTTCATCTAATCCCTCCCAATCACCCTTCCAATCTTCTACTGACAATCTTTTCTACTTTTTTGCAAATTCGAGTCAAAGCTTCTGATGATGATATTGAAGTTGAGGCTTCTTCACCTTTATTCAGGCCACCAATCCAAACTTGTGTAATGTGCTTTGCACCATGCTTGCATGGGAGTCTGTGATCTCACTATTATGAAGCGTACCAGCCACCTCCACTGCTGTGTTTGTTGCTCCAGAACTGATAACCCTTGTAATGAGCTGACTTGATAATTCTGATAATTTGTCTGATCGTGAATCTGTTGTCTTTTGAATGGATTGATGGACTTCATTTCATGTTCTTCCAGCTGTCATGGCGTTCACATGATGCTATTTTGCAATTTTGTTAGCTGAGAGACTACTGTCGATGAGTTGAATGATGCTATTTAAATGATGCTGTTTCCATTCGAACCAGTGACTTTCAGTTTGGAAATCAACCAAATAACACACTGAGCTATTAGGGAATGTGAGAACAGGTTGTAGATTGTAGTATACAGTGGTAATGTAGTATACCGGAAGAAAAAGATTTTTCCACCACCAGGAGCAAAACAGTAACGATGCAGGGACATGACAAGGATCAGCATAACTAATCACATTCCAAATAGTTGCAAGTTAAGTTTATGTATGGGATAGCCAAAATTATTCTCTATAAAATGAAGGAAGTCTCACGTTTGAAGCTGTACTGGATGGTGAGATATGAAGCCTAAAATTCAAAAGTTCAAGTTCAAATCATTTTTTGCTCGTCAGTTTAAAAAATCACTAGACCTAATGGACGTACGAAGCCCAGTGATTGGCTACAGAGCTCACATGCAGTGTAGTCATAAGATCACTGCTGCAACCATTCAGCAAAGACCGAGCGCATCAATGAAGAGGCATCACTGGAGCAGCAACAATAGGTAAGTATAGCGAGGGGTTTTATTTTTATTGTTCCCAAGCCTATAGAATAAGAAATGTCAACACATACAACTCCTCTAACATTTCTTTGGAGTTTTTTGTAATTTGCTCTGAAAAACAGTGAATGAAGCCATTTTTCATTTTCCTTATTGCCTTTGTGATCATTAGCACTTTAACATTACGAGTTACAATGGATAGTAGAAAGACACATGCAGTGAGGTAGAATGTGTTGGAGAATGGGTATTAGGTAAAGATTAATTTTAAACGAGCTTGCTTAATTATTCATAAAACAGCAGCTGAATGCTTTTCAAGGTAAATGTTTGGAATCTAATCCCTCTTTCAAGAGGGAGATGGAACATAGGAAGGCGTTATATGAATCATTACTAATTGCATTTTTATTCATGAGGCCCCTGAAGAACAGGTGACCTGTTGGAGATGCTGGAAAGAATCAAGCTGACACCATTACAGATTACAATAGTGGCAAAGTGGCAATAAATAATGAATGTACGAGATTGTGTTCAATATCAAGTGGTAGAATAAAATAGTATGAATATATGTAATATTTGGACTGTTAGCATCACTATATATTTGATTATGTGTAAACATTTTCCATTTTTCATGAATATTTGCTCTGTTTTATTTTTTTTGTTGAAGCATTTTGAGCAGTTGCTTTTTGTGCTCAGTACCACATGCCAAGGTCAGTAACTTCTTGAGGTCCAGTTTCTGGGGGTCCCCTAAAAAAACGGAACCTTGTGCAATTGCTCAGTTTTTTCCCAGCTAAAGGCCCTGTCACACACAGAGATAAATCTGCGGCAGATCTGTGGTTGCAGTGAAATTGTGGACAACCAGTGCCAGGTTTGTGGCTATGTACAAATGGAACAAAATGTCCATGATTTCACTGCAACCACAGATCTGCCAAAGATTTCTCTCTGTGTGTGACGGGGCCTTAAGACTAGTCCTTATTATCATTCAGTAGCTGAAAGAGGACTGGTGGGACATGCTCTTTTATAACAACAGTACTTTTAGGCTGTGATCACACACTATAAAAGTTTCAAAAAGCTCCCATGTACAAATAAGGGCATAAAATTTCTCACAAGAGTCAATACACCATACAATAAAAATATTAAAAAATATATGTTTTATTGGAAAACTATTTAAAAAAAAATGTAGATATTACGATTATTTCCATTATAATTACTGGGAAAAGAAAATGATGAAAGGATGCAAAGCAGGATAGTCTGGTTGGTGGGTAAACAGCCCAAATCAAGTTCCAAGGAAATTCGAGCTATCCAGGATGCTGCGTGTTATGATTATGTGTACCTGTGTCGCCCAGGGAAGCGGGTACTCGGGTCCGGACAGGTGCAGTTGGGAATGTCATCCTGGTGGCCATTGCCCGGTCTCGTGCCCTGGGAATGCTTAATAAAAAGGGGGTATTTGCAAGGGTGTGACACCCTACGGAGCACAAGATAGGAGCATACCTTCGTACTCTGTATACCCGTCTCCGAGCCAGTGGTTTGTAGAAGTCATGGCCTGACCCGGTTCCGTGGCCCCGTAGTGCACAGTAAAAGGGAGGTTAGATAGCATTGTCCTGGAGAGGTAGTCACCGGTTACAGTGGTGACTGTAGTCCCGGCCTTCTCCACTGCGGACCCTTCCTCCGACCTTTCCTCCTCCAGGAGTGCAACGGATGATGTCGACTACGCCACCTGTGGTGTGCGGCCAGGGATAAGGCCGCCGCTGCATGGTACTTCGCTGGGGGTGATGTTGGGGTGCAGCCGGGATGATATCGCTCCCACAGGCGGGAGAACGGGGAACTGGGAATCGCCAGATCACAAGGCGACGACAAACAGAGTCAGAGTCACTGGGTTGCGGGTTTCATATCTTATTTACTCACAGTTCTTTCATATTCACTGCAAGGACTGCAAGCAGGGCAGAGGTCAAGTCTGGTAAGGCAACCTGTGAACTTTCTCTTCCTGTGCTCTCGTGTGGTGGTCCCCTCCTTATCTCTGGAGCTCTTGGGACCCATTACTCTGCCACCCGAAGCTGCGGGGCTCTGTAACCCTCTCTCTTCCATGCCACATGACTACCGGTCCCAGGCTCTCAGTTCCTTCCTGGCTAGCCACCTCTCCCCCTCCATGTCTCTGCCGGCTAATGGATCGGGAACCTCCTAACTGGCATCTTCCTCAGCTTAGGGCCCTAGCCATCCACTCGTCCGGTCCCCGGTAAGGAAAGGGTGTATAACCAGCCTGGACACGGTGATACCTCTGCTCCACTTCCTGAGAGAGCTCTTAGAGAGCTGATCACTGCATGTTCTCTCTCTACTTCCCCAAGGCGTTCTGACTACAATGAAAGTAACTGTCCCTTTTGTAACTTCCCCCTGCACGTGCCCCCACCTCAGGAATGTCCTCTCTGCCTGCGTGTGTGTGTGTGTGTGCGTGCGTGCGTGCGTGCGTGCGTGCGTGCGTGTGTGTGTGTGTGTGAGGCTGTGTGAGCAAAAACGTAACTTACCATGTTAACCTCTGCCTGCCTGGATGGATATTATAAGATACATAAGAATAAATATATAAAATACAATACCCTGTAGCACCCAGTCTCAGGGGCGCTACAAGGGATAATAGAGTTAATGTTCGTGACGCCACCTGCGGGTTGCGGTTAGAGATAGGGAACTGCCGCTGCTCAATGTGGGTATGTGGCGCCCCAGGACCTGGTCGCCACAACAGCATTGACCTTCCAAAGGGTTAATGCTGAGCCTGGAGGTAATGGGGAGGTCCATTGGCCAGCAAGTTTAACACCCAACGCAGTTCTCCCTCCGGCCAGCAGGGGGAGCTCTGAACCTGGAATTCCAGGGAGCTTTCCTCAAGTCTGGCCTGAGGGAGGAAGTAGTGGTCAGTCTGTAGAGAGAAGTGGAAGGAAGCAGACGCAGAGTGAGCTGTCCTGTGAATCTGGGGCCTAGAGCTAGAGTAGCTTGGCCCAGGGAAGCAGGAGTAGCTGAGAGGCAGCGGAGAGACTCGGACATCGGAGTCTGTGGCCACCAGGGCTTAAAATACTCCCTGGTAGCCGAATCCGAAGGGCAGGAGAGCTGCAAGCACCTGGCCCATAAACATCCCAAAGGTACAGCTGCAGCATCAGGGCCCGGTGTGGACTCCAGCAGAGAAGCACCAGAGAGGGCCTGCGCAGCCTGCTACAGAGGGAAAGGGACGTACCAACAGTCCCAGCAGCAAAGAGGGCCATTGCTGGATTCAGAGAAGCAGGGTCCTATCATAACAAAGAAATGCACAGGAGTAGGCCTCATACTCAGCTGGCCAGAAAGATCACCCCAAGTACTTCCAGGCCGACCGGATCCCCATCACCACCTGTAACGGTCTCCCAGGACTGGACTGTTCCCAAAGTAAAAGAGGAAAAGGTAAAGATACTGTTGTTTGTGCCTGGTTCTTTCATTGCCTGTCGGCCCTGCACTGTGTTAGCCACACAACCCCATAGACTTTCACGAGCACTAACAGTGTCCCCTGGGCTCCGCTCCAACTGTGGGGAGCAGTACCACCATTGCTGCCATAACATCACCCCGGAGGCCTCACACAGCAGCGGCGGCTTAATAGCCGCAGACCACAGGTGGCGTCACAAACACAAACTTTATTCATCAAGCCACATATTCTACTGACACCCACCAGGGCCACGGAGCCGGGCCCAGCCACCACTGACTACCACCGGACTAGTCCGGCCCGGCACCGGGTGTCCCATAGCCCTGGGGTGGGTGAGTCAACTTTTGGCGTCACGAACAGGATTTCGTGCCCGGTCCCACCGGGTACTGTGCGCCTGCAGAAACTGTGCTTAAAAGACTGTGTTACTGTTTGCAAATTGCCGCCGCCATTAGCCTCGCTGAGCGCAGGAAGAAGGGGGGCGTGCCTAACAAAGAGCGCGAAGGGAGCGCGCCATCAGAGCAGAGCGCTGTTAACCCCGCGCGACCCAGAAGGGAATTTGAAAAGTGAACGGAGCCTGGTAAGGTTCACTAAGGGGGAGGAAGATGTCCGACTCGGAGGGAGGGCAGGTGGCTGCCATAGCCCGAGACGCCGCGGCGCCAGCCGAAGCAATCCCAGTCGCCGTCACCCCAGCCCCCGCTGTAGCGCCGGTAATGCCGATCACAATGCCGTACATCCCGGGAGCAGAATGGCTGCCGCAGTACTCCGGGGAGTCACATACCCTGAGCGACTTCAGAGAAAGGCTGCACAGCTTGTTCCGGGTGTATCCTCTGACTGAGAGCCAGAAGGTGGGCATATTAATGGGGCAGCTAGCCGGCGCGGCCCAGCGTGAAGTGAAGTCCTGGCCTGATACAGATAAAGGGACAGCAACCCAGATACTGGCCAAGCTAAAGAGTACTTTTGACACCCGCACTGCAGCAGAAATAAAGATGAGATTCTTTGGGTGCAAACAACGGGCCACAGACAGCATAAGGGACTATGCCTTAACTTGCAGGAGGCCCTGAAAGCAGTTAAACAGGTGGACCCAGAGAGTGTACGTGAAGAACACAAACTCCTAACTGAGCAGTTCATAGAGGGGCTCCTGTCAGATGCCCACAGGACCCAGCTGCGTATCATGGTCCTGCAGAACCCTGCTCTGGACTTTGCAAAGTTTAAGGACCAGGCCATCCGGGTACTGAGAGAATCTACACCGAATGACCCAGTACCCCTCCGGCCTCTTGCTATCACGTACCCCGGGGTGGTGCCTGCAACACGAGCTGCTGCAGGGGCTGAGGCGCAGTCCCTGGATAAGGATCCCACTGCAGAGCTCAGACAGCAGGTCCAGGAGCTGACCAAGACTGTAGCTGCCCTTGCCAAGACCGTGCAGTCTCTACAAGTGACCCCATCGCCTGCAAGAATCGAGTTGGCCTCCAGCCCAGCTGACGTCCCATGGATGCGACGGAGGAGGATTCCGCCGACCCGAGGCAAAGACACAGACCGGTATGATTCAACGGGACAACCGATCTGCCGCCGCTGCAGCCAGGCGGGCCACATTGCACGACACTGTCCTTTAAATGGGCCGAGCCTGGGGCCAGGAGCCAACCCCCAGGTGTAAGGAAGCCCGGCTCAACCCCCAGCCGCAGCAAATATGTGGGAGGATGACCGGTCCTTCCTATTGTGCTGGATGGGATCCCTTTGAATGCCCTCCTGGATACGGGGTCCCAGGTAACAACCATCCCTTATAAACTGTACAAAAGATATTGGGCTGATTCAGACATTGACCATGGCCCAGATGATGATTTAACAATTGTGGCCAGTAATGGTCAGCCCTTACCTCAAATTGGGTATAAAGAAGTAACCATTAAAGTGGGGCGGGTAGAATTGCCATGTCAGGGGATGATAATTGTAGATATTGATCGCAAAGAATCTGACCCACTGCTAACCATTGGTACAAATGTGATAGAAAATTGTATTGCCGAAGTGATAATTTTGTTGCAACAGGCGTCTGAAACTGCCAGCTCCGGGCAGCAGCGTGCCCTACAGAGGGAGATCAGAGCCCTGATGAGGAGGCAGCAGGTAGAGCTGGCCGGAGGAGAAATTGGCAGTGTGAGGGTAAGTGACCCCCTCCCCATTGCAATACCCCCAAGAAGTGAAATGTTGATATGGTGTCGGGCAGCAATAGGCCTCAGGGGTCAGGATTACCATGCCTTGGTAGAACCGGTGTATTCAGACAGTAGGCCTGGAGTTCTGATAGGCAGAGGGGTAGCAGACGTTCGCAAGGGGAGAGTGCCCGTCCGTGTCCTGAATTGTGGGGAGGAGGAAGCCAAATTGCCCCGGTACGCCACTGTAGCAAAACTGTACACTGTCAGCAACAATACCATCAAAGCAGTGGAACCCTTGATCCCGTCCGACCAGGCGGAAGACAATGGCTCCAAGGGGCAGCTGGAAGACTGGTGCCAAAAATTACATGTGGGCACCGACTCCACCCCCTCACACCAAAAGCATGGGGTTTACCGGGTGGTACAGGAGTACGAGCGGGTCTTCAGCAAACACCCCCTAGATTTTGGGCAGGTGAAAGGGGTTAAACATCAAATCCCCACGGGTGATCATCATCCCATTAAAGAGAGATACCGCCCTGTACCCCCCGCACAGTATCAGCGTGCCAAAGAAATGTTACGGGAAATGAAGGAGGCTGGGGTTATCAGAGATAGTTGTAGCCCCTGGGCAGCTCCACTAGTGCTCGTAAAGAAAAAAGATGGTACAATGAGAATGTGTGTAGATTACAGGCAAATTAACCGCATTACACATAAAGATGCTTATCCACTACCCAGAATAGAGGAGTCACTAACAGCCTTAAAGTCAGCTAACTATTTCTCCACCTTGGATCTCACCAGTGGGTATTGGCAGGTTCCCGTGGCAGAGGCGGACAAGGAGAAGACTGCATTCACGACACCAATGGGCCTCTGTGAGTTCAACTGTATGCCATTCGGGCTCTGCAACGCCCCAGGGACATTCCAAAGGTTGATGGAGTGCTGCTTGGGCCACCACAACTTTGAAACCGTGCTGTTGTACCTGGATGACGTCATAGTCTACTCCAAGACTTATGAAGACCACCTGAGGCACTTAGCAGAAGTGTTTGAGTCCTTGTCGAACTATGGCCTGAAGATAAAGCCGTCCAAATGTCACCTCTTGAAGCCAAAGGTACAGTACCTGGGTCATGTGGTCAGCGCAGAAGGTGTGGCACCTGATCCGGAGAAAGTCACCGTAATCAAGGACTGGCCAAGACCCACCACGGTAAAGGAGGTGCGGCAGTTCCTTGGGCTGGTGGGCTACTACCGAAGGTTCATTGATGGTTTCACTAAGATAGCAGCGCCCCTTCAAGATCTCCTGGTGGGCCAGCCAAAGCAGGCTAAGAAGCAGAGCCCTCCATTTGAATGGAGCAGCCAACTAGAAACATCCTTTGTCCGGCTGAAAGGGGCTCTCACGGGAGAAGAAATTCTGGCCTACCCTGACTACAGCCAGCCGTTTGTACTGTATACAGATGCCAGCAACGTGGGACTGGGAGCAGTTCTGTCCCAGGTGCAGGGAGGCAGAGAGAGGGTGATAGCGTACGCCAGTAGGAAGCTTCGGCCCACAGAAAGGAATCCAGAAAACTACAGTTCCTTCAAGCTGGAGTTCCTCGCTATTGTTTGGGCAGTGACTGAACGCTTCAAGCACTATCTGGCATTGGCCAAGTTCACCATCTTCACGGACAACAATCCGTTGACACATCTGGCAACAGCCAAGTTAGGTGCGTTGGAACAGCGATGGATGGCCCGGCTGTCTAACTTTGACTTTACCATCAAGTATCGGGCTGGCAAGAAGAATAACAATGCTGATGCGCTGTCCAGAATGCCTCACTTTCCCGAGTCTGGAGAAGACCTGGATGAACTCGAAGAGATAGAGTTACCGGCTTTCCATCCCCAAGGTGTTTCCCAGTGTGAGCATGCTGTAGGAGTGAAGCGCTCGAGCCAGCACGAGGTCTCGGTCAACCAATTACTCCACCATAATTGGGAAGAGACACAGAACGGTGACCCGGCCGTGCGATTGGTCAAAGAAAAGCTAGCACAAGCTGAGACCCATCTTGGCCCAGATGCTCCAGAAGAAGCCCAGCAGCTGTGGAAGGAGAGGGGACGACTGTTCACATACCAAGGCAAGCTCTGCAAGAGATATGTCAACTGGCAAACGAATGAACTCGTCTGGCAGATAGTGGTCCCACAGAGGGATGCTCCAATGGTCCTAGCAGCTTATCATGATAACGCAGGACACTTCGGGTGGAAAAAGTTGGAGACCCTACTCCGTGATCGGTTCTACTGGGTGCACATGAGAAAGACCGTTGAGAAGTGGTGCCGAGACTGTGGTCCGTGTAACCTGAGGCGGAAAGATGATGCCAGCCAGAGGTCTCCCCTACAGCCAATTGTCACGAAGCGGAAACTGCTGTGTGAATACTGACATGAAAAATTCAATAGCTATATGTATAGAATGAAATGTGAAAAATGGAACCTGCATTACTGCCATGAATATATGAATAAAGAGAAATTTAGCTACTGAATTGATCAATGCAGAAGAGCCCCAACACTACGCCAAAGTATTTCTCTACGTTGGGGTCCCTAGCTTGTGTGTGTCCTCTCATGCAGTTAAAAAACTTACCGTGTATGGGACGCTGAGACCCAGGCTATATATGCGTATAATGTGGATTGGCAATAGGTGTGTATGGGGAGGGTTCACAAACGAAAAAACTACTAACATTAAGGAATAACGTTTGGAACTCCATTCTATGTCTGAACTGGGTGCAAAAAACCTAAAAAACATCACTATGGGGAGATAAGGTATGCACTCCAGTGACTATGGAAGGGGAATACATGGAATAGCAGAAACTGCTGTGTGAATACTGACATGAAAAATTCAATAGCTATATGTATAGAATGAAATGTGAAAAATGGAACCTGCATTACTGCCATGAATATATGAATAAAGAGAAATTTAGCTACTGAATTGATCAATGCAGAAGAGCCCCAACACTACGCCAAAGTATTTCTCTACGTTGGGGTCCCTAGCTTGTGTGTGTCCTCTCATGCAGTTAAAAAACTTACCGTGTATGGGACGCTGAGACCCAGGCTATATATGCGTATAATGTGGATTGGCAATAGGTGTGTATGGGGAGGGTTCACAAACGAAAAAACTACTAACATTAAGGAATAACGTTTGGAACTCCATTCTATGTCTGAACTGGGTGCAAAAAACCTAAAAAACATCACTATGGGGAGATAAGGTATGCACTCCAGTGACTATGGAAGGGGAATACATGGAATAGCAGAAACTGCTGTGTGAATACTGACATGAAAAATTCAATAGCTATATGTATAGAATGAAATGTGAAAAATGGAACCTGCATTACTGCCATGAATATATGAATAAAGAGAAATTTAGCTACTGAATTGATCAATGCAGAAGAGCCCCAACACTACGCCAAAGTATTTCTCTACGTTGGGGTCCCTAGCTTGTGTGTGTCCTCTCATGCAGTTAAAAAACTTACCGTGTATGGGACGCTGAGACCCAGGCTATATATGCGTATAATGTGGATTGGCAATAGGTGTGTATGGGGAGGGTTCACAAACGAAAAAACTACTAACATTAAGGAATAACGTTTGGAACTCCATTCTATGTCTGAACTGGGTGCAAAAAACCTAAAAAACATCACTATGGGGAGATAAGGTATGCACTCCAGTGACTATGGAAGGGGAATACTTGGAATAGCAGAAACTGCTGTGTGAATACTGACATGAAAAATTCAATAGCTATATGTATAGAATGAAATGTGAAAAATGGAACCTGCATTACTTCCATGAATATATGAATAAAGAGAAATTTAGCTACTGAATTGATCAATGCAGAAGAGCCCCAACACTACGCCAAAGTATTTCTCTACGTTGGGGTCCCTAGCTTGTGTGTGTCCTCTCATGCAGTTAAAAAACTTACCGTGTATGGGACGCTGAGACCCAGGCTATATATGCGTATAATGTGGATTGGCAATAGGTGTGTATGGGGAGGGTTCACAAACGAAAAAACTACTAACATTAAGGAATAACGTTTGGAACTCCATTCTATGTCTGAACTGGGTGCAAAAAACCTAAAAAACATCACTATGGGGAGATAAGGTATGCACTCCAGTGACTATGGAAGGGGAATACATGGAATAGCAGAAACTGCTGTGTGAATACTGACATGAAAAATTCAATAGCTATATGTATAGAATGAAATGTGAAAAATGGAACCTGCATTACTGCCATGAATATATGAATAAAGAGAAATTTAGCTACTGAATTGATCAATGCAGAAGAGCCCCAACACTACGCCAAAGTATTTCTCTACGTTGGGGTCCCTAGCTTGTGTGTGTCCTCTCATGCAGTTAAAAAACTTACCGTGTATGGGACGCTGAGACCCAGGCTATATATGCGTATAATGTGGATTGGCAATAGGTGTGTATGGGGAGGGTTCACAAACGAAAAAACTACTAACATTAAGGAATAACGTTTGGAACTCCATTCTATGTCTGAACTGGGTGCAAAAAACCTAAAAAACATCACTATGGGGAGATAAGGTATGCACTCCAGTGACTATGGAAGGGGAATACATGGAATAGCAGAAACTGCTGTGTGAATACTGACATGAAAAATTCAATAGCTATATGTATAGAATGAAATGTGAAAAATGGAACCTGCATTACTGCCATGAATATATGAATAAAGAGAAATTTAGCTACTGAATTGATCAATGCAGAAGAGCCCCAACACTACGCCAAAGTATTTCTCTACGTTGGGGTCCCTAGCTTGTGTGTGTCCTCTCATGCAGTTAAAAAACTTACCGTGTATGGGACGCTGAGACCCAGGCTATATATGCGTATAATGTGGATTGGCAATAGGTGTGTATGGGGAGGGTTCACAAACGAAAAAACTACTAACATTAAGGAATAACGTTTGGAACTCCATTCTATGTCTGAACTGGGTGCAAAAAACCTAAAAAACATCACTATGGGGAGATAAGGTATGCACTCCAGTGACTATGGAAGGGGAATACATGGAATAGCAGAAACTGCTGTGTGAATACTGACATGAAAAATTCAATAGCTATATGTATAGAATGAAATGTGAAAAATGGAACCTGCATTACTGCCATGAATATATGAATAAAGAGAAATTTAGCTACTGAATTGATCAATGCAGAAGAGCCCCAACACTACGCCAAAGTATTTCTCTACGTTGGGGTCCCTAGCTTGTGTGTGTCCTCTCATGCAGTTAAAAAACTTACCGTGTATGGGACGCTGAGACCCAGGCTATATATGCGTATAATGTGGATTGGCAATAGGTGTGTATGGGGAGGGTTCACAAACGAAAAAACTACTAACATTAAGGAATAACGTTTGGAACTCCATTCTATGTCTGAACTGGGTGCAAAAAACCTAAAAAACATCACTATGGGGAGATAAGGTATGCACTCCAGTGACTATGGAAGGGGAATACATGGAATAGCAGAAACTGCTGTGTGAATACTGACATGAAAAATTCAATAGCTATATGTATAGAATGAAATGTGAAAAATGGAACCTGCATTACTGCCATGAATATATGAATAAAGAGAAATTTAGCTACTGAATTGATCAATGCAGAAGAGCCCCAACACTACGCCAAAGTATTTCTCTACGTTGGGGTCCCTAGCTTGTGTGTGTCCTCTCATGCAGTTAAAAAACTTACCGTGTATGGGACGCTGAGACCCAGGCTATATATGCGTATAATGTGGATTGGCAATAGGTGTGTATGGGGAGGGTTCACAAACGAAAAAACTACTAACATTAAGGAATAACGTTTGGAACTCCATTCTATGTCTGAACTGGGTGCAAAAAACCTAAAAAACATCACTATGGGGAGATAAGGTATGCACTCCAGTGACTATGGAAGGGGAATACATGGAATAGCAGAAACTGCTGTGTGAATACTGACATGAAAAATTCAATAGCTATATGTATAGAATGAAATGTGAAAAATGGAACCTGCATTACTGCCATGAATATATGAATAAAGAGAAATTTAGCTACTGAATTGATCAATGCAGAAGAGCCCCAACACTACGCCAAAGTATTTCTCTACGTTGGGGTCCCTAGCTTGTGTGTGTCCTCTCATGCAGTTAAAAAACTTACCGTGTATGGGACGCTGAGACCCAGGCTATATATGCGTATAATGTGGATTGGCAATAGGTGTGTATGGGGAGGGTTCACAAACGAAAAAACTACTAACATTAAGGAATAACGTTTGGAACTCCATTCTATGTCTGAACTGGGTGCAAAAAACCTAAAAAACATCACTATGGGGAGATAAGGTATGCACTCCAGTGACTATGGAAGGGGAATACATGGAATAGCAGAAACTGCTGTGTGAATACTGACATGAAAAATTCAATAGCTATATGTATAGAATGAAATGTGAAAAATGGAACCTGCATTACTGCCATGAATATATGAATAAAGAGAAATTTAGCTACTGAATTGATCAATGCAGAAGAGCCCCAACACTACGCCAAAGTATTTCTCTACGTTGGGGTCCCTAGCTTGTGTGTGTCCTCTCATGCAGTTAAAAAACTGCATGAGAGGACACACACAAGCTAGGGACCCCAACGTAGAGAAATACTTTGGCGTAGTGTTGGGGCTCTTCTGCATTGATCAATTCAGTAGCTAAATTTCTCTTTATTCATATATTCATGGCAGTAATGCAGGTTCCATTTTTCACATTTCATTCTATACATATAGCTATTGAATTTTTCATGTCAGTATTCACACAGCAGTTTCTGCTATTCCATGTATTCCCCTTCCATAGTCACTGGAGTGCATACCTTATCTCCCCATAGTGATGTTTTTTAGGTTTTTTGCACCCAGTTCAGACATAGAATGGAGTTCCAAACGTTATTCCTTAATGTTAGTAGTTTTTTCGTTTGTGAACCCTCCCCATACACACCTATTGCCAATCCACATTATACGCATATATAGCCTGGGTCTCAGCGTCCCATACACGGTAAGTTTTTTAACTGCATGAGAGGACACACACAAGCTAGGGACCCCAACGTAGAGAAATACTTTGGCGTAGTGTTGGGGCTCTTCTGCATTGATCAATTCAGTAGCTAAATTTCTCTTTATTCATATATTCATGGCAGTAATGCAGGTTCCATTTTTCACATTTCATTCTATACATATAGCTATTGAATTTTTCATGTCAGTATTCACACAGCAGTTTCTGCTATTCCATGTATTCCCCTTCCATAGTCACTGGAGTGCATACCTTATCTCCCCATAGTGATGTTTTTTAGGTTTTTTGCACCCAGTTCAGACATAGAATGGAGTTCCAAACGTTATTCCTTAATGTTAGTAGTTTTTTCGTTTGTGAACCCTCCCCATACACACCTATTGCCAATCCACATTATACGCATATATAGCCTGGGTCTCAGCGTCCCATACACGGTAAGTTTTTTAACTGCATGAGAGGACACACACAAGCTAGGGACCCCAACGTAGAGAAATACTTTGGCGTAGTGTTGGGGCTCTTCTGCATTGATCAATTCAGTAGCTAAATTTCTCTTTATTCATATATTCATGGCAGTAATGCAGGTTCCATTTTTCACATTTCATTCTATACATATAGCTATTGAATTTTTCATGTCAGTATTCACACAGCAGTTTCTGCTATTCCATGTATTCCCCTTCCATAGTCACTGGAGTGCATACCTTATCTCCCCATAGTGATGTTTTTTAGGTTTTTTGCACCCAGTTCAGACATAGAATGGAGTTCCAAACGTTATTCCTTAATTGTCACGAAGCAGCCCCTGGAGTTGGTGGCCCTGGACCACGTGAAGTTAACACCAAGCCGGTCAGGCTATGTGTACGCCCTCACCATTGTGGACCATTACTCTCGTTTCCTGGTAGTAGTGCCCGTGAAGGACCAGACAGCCAGAACAGCAGCTAGAGCATTTCAAGCATACTTTTGTCGACCTCACGGTTACCCTGAAAGGGTACTGACCGATCAAGGTCCTGCATTCGAGGCAGAAGTGTTCCAAGAGTTCTGTAACATGTACGGTTGTAAGAAAATCAGAACCACACCGTACCACCCCCAAACCAATGGATTGTGCGAGAAGATGAACCATGTGGTTATTGATATGCTCAAGACTCTACCTCTGGAAGAAAGAAACCAATGGCCAGAGAAGTTACCAGATCTGGTAGACCTGTACAACCATATCCCGGTAAATTCGACCAACTGCAGCCCTGCTTACCTGATGCGAGCAAGACCTGGCAAGTTACCTGTAGACTTTGAGATGGGGACTGTGTCACCTGAAGCAGTTCAGGAGATAGAAGATTGGGATACAGAGCGACAACAGCAGTACCGCAAGGTCCAGGAATGCGTAGAAAGGAGCCTGTCTCAAGCAAGAATGAGACAAGAGCAGCATTACAATCAAACAGCTCCAGCAACTCCCTTAGCACCTGGAGAACAGGTCCTCAAGAAAAAGCGGAGGGCGCATAAATTAGATGATCAGTGGGAGAATGAACACTACACCATTATCCCCTCCAATTTTGACAATAGTAAGGTATGCCTCATAAGCAAAGATGAAGGCAAGACCTATCAAGCAGTTTCTCGAGACCGCCTGAAAGCATGCACCGAACGGTGCAGAATCCAAAAAGAAGTAGAAGAAGTACAAGAAAGTCCCCAAAGTCCAGAAAAAGAGGAAGAGATGATCCAAACAATCCTGGGAAAATTCCCCAAAACTTGGACCCGAATAAACAATGCCATAGCGGTACCAGTGTTGACGTTCCCGCAGTTGGTGGAGCCAGAAACAGAAGAGGTTCCAGATCCACCTAAAGAACCGTCCGCTCCAACACGAGATGACACGCCAGCAGTGGAACAGGAGAATCAACCCCCTGTCAGTGGTGAACCTGTCATACCCTTGGCGACTCTTAGACCACATAGGCAATCATCACGCTTACCTATCAGGGTTAGGCCTACCTGTAGTGCTGAGGTAGAAGACACACCAAGTAGTCAGGGACCAACACCAGAGCTACGCAGGTCTCAACGCAGCACTCGGGGACAGCCCCCTCCAAGGTATAGAGAGTAAAAAGAAAGAGTACTTATTAGAATATAAATAGTTATGTGCAATGTCTGTAATGTTGTGTATAAAATGTTTTTCTTTTTTGATTGAGAAAATGGACAATTGGGCCACTGGACTATGGGTGGCCAACACCTAGCTGTACATAGTTAGCACCAGTGTGCTCAGCACCCCTGAAGAAAAACCCGTCCGGCGTGCATAGAGTGGGGTCATCAATGCTCTGACGCACGCCCAGAGCCTACGTTGGGGGTTTTATCGCGGCGGGTCCCCCATGGAGCAGTGTAATGGACACCCGGCTGGGAGCCACACTGGACTCTTAAAGTTGTTTAAGGTTGTAACATGTATGTCTTGTCTTGTTTTCCACAGTCCGGGAGTACTGAACTTAACTAAGGGGGAGTGTGGCGCCCCAGGACCTGGTCGCCACAACAGCATTGACCTTCCAAAGGGTTAATGCTGAGCCTGGAGGTAATGGGGAGGTCCATTGGCCAGCAAGTTTAACACCCAACGCAGTTCTCCCTCCGGCCAGCAGGGGGAGCTCTGAACCTGGAATTCCAGGGAGCTTTCCTCAAGTCTGGCCTGAGGGAGGAAGTAGTGGTCAGTCTGTAGAGAGAAGTGGAAGGAAGCAGACGCAGAGTGAGCTGTCCTGTGAATCTGGGGCCTAGAGCTAGAGTAGCTTGGCCCAGGGAAGCAGGAGTAGCTGAGAGGCAGCGGAGAGACTCGGACATCGGAGTCTGTGGCCACCAGGGCTTAAAATACTCCCTGGTAGCCGAATCCGAAGGGCAGGAGAGCTGCAAGCACCTGGCCCATAAACATCCCAAAGGTACAGCTGCAGCATCAGGGCCCGGTGTGGACTCCAGCAGAGAAGCACCAGAGAGGGCCTGCGCAGCCTGCTACAGAGGGAAAGGGACGTACCAACAGTCTCAGCAGCAAAGAGGGCCATTGCTGGATTCAGAGAAGCAGGGTCCTATCATAACAAAGAAAAGCACAGGAGTAGGCCTCATACTCAGCTGGCCAGAAAGATCACCCCAAGTACTTCCAGGCCGACCGGATCCCCATCACCACCTGTAACGGTCTCCCAGGACTGGACTGTTCCCAAAGTAAAAGAGGAAAAGGTAAAGAGACTGTTGTTTGTGCCTGGCTCTTTCATTGCCTGTCGGCCCTGCACCGTGTTAGCCACACAACCCCATAGACTTTCACGAGCACTAACAGTGTCCCCGGGGCTCCGCTCCACCTGTGGGGAGCAGTACCACCATTGCTGCCATAACATCACCCCGGAGGCCTCACACAGCAGCGGCGGCTTAATAGCCGCAGACCACAGGTGGCGTCACAAACACAAACTTTATTCATCAAGCCACATATTCTACTGACACCCACCAGGGCCACGGAGCCGGGCCCAGCCACCACTGACTACCACCGGACTAGTCCGGCCCAGCACCGGGTGTCCCATAGCCCTGGGGTGGGCGAGTCAGGTACTCCCAGGGATGGTGGTAGTGGCAGCTGAGATGGTAGGCCCTCCACAGGTAGGGCTGTACCTGGGAGATGTATGGTGTATATTGAATGAGACCACACCAGGTTAACTTTAACAGTCTCTACTCACTGTGGACCCTCGGCTTGCTGGTTCCGGTCCCAGGAGTATCAGTGCCAATGTAGTGACCCAGGTTGCTCTGTCCCCGGCACTCTCTGTAGATTGAGTCCCCGTAGCATGGAGCGTTTGGGAACCCCGACTGTCCCTTTTGGGATACAGTCTCCTTCTCCGTACGGCGGGCAGTGCGGACCCTGCGGGGAGGTAAGTGTCCAAACCCCGATCCTAGTTTACTGCTGATGCCCCCGGATTATTTGGTTCGATGAAGTCCATGAAGGTGTCCTCACCGTGCAGGTATTTATCAAACCATTTGAAACTTGACATTTGACCTAGGGCCCTGTGCCCCATTCGTGCTCTGGTCCCAGCGATATCTCGGTTCCCGTCCTGACGACCTCTCTCCTGTGCCCCAGGGTCACCGTTAAACGGACCCAGCTCCGACATGTCCACACACCTCCTCCGTGTGCTCTCGACTTCCTCTGAGTGACTGCTCACCCCTCCCACCAGGCTGGCTATACCCAGGGACTCGTTCCCATGAAGACCATCCCCTTACATGGTTAACCCTTTATGCCCAGTATGGAGAGGAGAACTAGGATTTTAGATGTGTGTTGTTGGAATCGGCACTCGTACTCCAGGTCCCAGGGGGTAGGTCCTGCATCCCCAAGAGGATGCAGTTCCCTGTAGTGCCCTGAGGATCTCAGGGGCGCTACATACTCACCCTAAGGGTATGCGGACACATTCCGTATTTGGAGCATATGTTTATTCACCAAAAATATGTCTCTGCATGAAAAGTGCTGCCCTTTTTTGTTTTTTTTCCATTCGTTTAAATGGGTGAAAAATGCGAAAGAATTGATATGCTGAAGATTTGAAACTGCTTCAATTCTCATTTACCTTGCTGTAACAGTAAAACACTGCTTTTTTTTGCGGACAACAGCATAACAAAAGTGTAACATGTGAACAAGCCTTATAGAAAGATTAACATTCATCTTATCAGTTCCATATTCAGTTGGTGGTTGTCAGAAGCTACACTCTTTAGTCAAGTGGGTGGGGCTTGACTAAATTTTGGTCACAGCAGAGAAATTGTCTCATAGCTTAAAGACAGGACTGTAAGTGTGGGGGAGGGGATATGGCTGAGCTCATTTGGCACACAGATATGATTACTGTATATATTTTCTGCTTTAACTTTAATATGAGACATAATAGGATCAAGGAAAAAGATAATTAATGGAGAAAGTGTTGGGATGTTTTATTTCGTGTGTATTTTCTGAATTTACCGTTCTTTTAAGCTTTCTCATGAATGTACCGACTTCTAAACCGCTCCACATCCGCACAGTTTGAGTTGTTTGCTGGTTTTCATTCTATGCTAATGTAACAGTATGAGATTTGGAGCTATAAAATGCTTATTTTGTAGTCTGGCTGTCAAACATAGTATTCATGACATAAAATGTAACTCTGTGCATGACATATCAATGTGTCCTGACTTCATCACCAATTTTCATGAGTATTATTCTTTCATCCCTACGAAGCCTAAATCTGCATGATTATGTTCCATACAAAAGTAGCATGTTTGTCATGTCACCGTCCCCATTGCTAAACATGAGCTGTCGGCTGACATGTAAGCCTTTTTTTCATCAATTACTTCGAACAGCCCATTCACTAATTAAATACATTGATAGTGACCTACTTATGGGCTTAGAGAGTCAATATATTTAAAAGGTTGATTACTATTAGTACATCATGGGCATTAATGTTATTGCTGAAGACCTTGGTTAGTTTATCTTTATAAGGTAAAACATGACTAATTATAACCTCTGGGAATATTCAACTTGCAGCTGATAAAAAAGCTTCTTCATATTATTTGTACTTTTATACAGTTTGCTGTGATATTTCAGTAGAGCTCCATGATGATGATGGTCACTATTGAAAAACAGTCGCATCAGCTTTGTGGTTCACCATAGACTTCAATATTAGTTTAGCTGGATTTTTCTGAGCTGTACAAGTGGTACTAGACCTGAATTCTTACTTAGGCACAATATAAAAACTAAAACATTTTCAAATAAAAACAAAACAAAAAATATATTTTACAATGAGGCCGGGGTAACACAAACGTATGAATCAGATGAGTGCAGTGCGAGAAAATCTCGCATTGCACTTGGACTAATGTTAGTCAATGATGTGGGTCAGATGTGACAGTTATTCCTCAGCTCTAATTGGAGTGAGGAAAAAAAAAAATCGGAGGATGTTGCGCTTGTCAGTGAGTCTCGAATAATGCGCCCCTATACAGGTCCATGGGTGCGGGAGAAACATAAGACTGCACTCAGATGACATCCAAGTGCAGTGCAATATTCTCTGAGACAGGCAATGGAGAAGATGGAGAAATTAATCTCTCCATCTTCTCCACACCTGTGATCTGATTCTCACGTATGACAGAAATAGAGCACAGTAAATGACACTTGGCTCACGCTCACAGCAGAGATGGAGCAGGGTATCATTAGCACATAGCATCCGATGCTGTATGCTAATGTGAATTTGGGCTTAGATAGTTTTTCATACAGTCTTTAAAATGTGTATTTTCACTAAGATTTAAGAAACAAGTGCTCAGCACACTACTTGTGCCTCTTCAGCTCCAACTTTCACTTCCACAGTAAAAGGACATATAAGGTCCATTAATTCTGGGGAAATATCTAAAATAAATGGTATATAATAAAAATTTGTGGATCCCCAGCTATTTCTTACATATGTTGCGTTTTATAAATACCACTTACTCCCTTACTTACTGTCTAGAACAGTGTTCCCCAATTTCAGTCCTTAGGAGCCACCAACACTGCATGTTTCCAGGTTTTCCTTACCAGTGCACGGGTGTTGGAATCATCACATGTGCAGGTAATTAAATTATCACCGATGCAATATTAAGGAAATCCTGAAAATACGCTATGTTTATGGCTCCTGAGGACTAAAGTTGGGGAACACTGGTAGACAAGTCCCATTTTGTCATATTAGTATCACATGGCATCATATATCATCTTGTGTATCATATCATAAATAGTTGAAATTGGCTGCAGAAATTGATACATCTGTGTGGAATTAATATTATGATCTATCTTTGTAACTGACTAGTGAATTAAATGTTGAGTGTAAAGCGGGTTTTACACGCAACGACACCGCTAATGAGATGTCGTTAGGGTTACGGAATTCATGACGCACATCCGGCCTCGTTAGCGACGTCGTTGCATGTGAAAAGCATGAACGACCGTTAACGATCAAAATTACTCACCTAATCGTTGATCGTTAACCAGTCGTTCTAATTCCGATTATCGTTGCTGTTGCAGGACGCAGGTTGTTCGTCGTTCCTGCGGCAGCACACATCGCTATGTGTGACACCGCAGGAACGAGGAACATCACCGTACCTGCGGCCGCCCGCAATGAGGAATGAAGGAGGTGGGCGGGATTTTCCGCCCGCTCATCTCCGCCCCTCTGCATCTATTGGGCGGCTGCTTAGTGACGCCGCTGTGACGTCGAACAAACTGCCCCCTTTGAAAGGAGGCGGTTCGCCGGCCACAGCGACGTCGCTAAGCAGGTAAGTACGTGTGACGGGTCCTAGCGATGTTGTGCGCCACGGGCAGCGATTTGCCTGTGACGCACAACCGTCGAGGGCGGGTGCTTTCATCTAGCAATGTCGCTGTGTGTAAAGCCCGCTTAAGACTGATGATGACTTGCCAATATTTTCTGGTTGTAATCAATGGTCAAGGGGATTAAAGCTCATACTGTCTGTCATCAATCCTATTACTGTCTTTTTGTTGTTACTTTCCTCATTGGTTTCCATATAAAGGATATCATATGGAAAAGCCACAACTGTGGTCTTTACTTGCAGTACTGCAATGTGGCACAATTCAAACTGAGCAGCTGTATACTGCATCAACCTGAAAAGGAAATTTGGGGAGAAGCGTTATAATTAGAGATGAACGGATCTGTGGAAGTTTGGGTTCTGCTGGTCCAGCTGAACATTTTTAAAGATCTGTTTTGGACCTTGACTTGATCTGAACTTCATTTGAAGGCACTGATTGGGCAGTTCTGGTCTCCACCAGCCATAAACAGATCACGTCTGGGGGCAGGGTAGGCAGTTTTTTTTCCATATTATTTTGTTTGTACAGACTACAAGACTACATCCGATCACGCTGTTGTTACCCCCAGTGCGAGCCATTGAAACAGTGCACTGGGCTGAGCACCGAGTGTACCTGAGGACAGCGATGCTCCTGCGAGTGTTTTCCATTTGTAAAGCACCAGAACTCCAAACCCGAACTTTGTATTCTTGGAAAAGTCTGCATTCATACCAATCACCGAACTTCAGGTGCATACGCGCTCATTCTACAGTGTCAGTGCTGGAAGAAAATCTATACAGTTGGTGGCGCTCCCCATATCGGTAACTCGTTGAGTATCTGATTGTAAGGCTATGTGCGCACTTACCGGATTTTGCCACGGATGTTTTGCGGTTTTGCTGCATGTTTCACTGCAGAAAATGTTTATAACATCTCTGCAGTGAATTACCAGCAAAACCTATGGGAAAAAAAAATCCTGTGCGCACTAGGCAGAATTTGACAGCTGCATGTTTTGCTGCGGGATTCCCGCAGCAAAAACAATTGCATGTCAATTCTTTTCCGCACGTTGCTGCGGGATTTCACTCCATTGACTCCAATGTAATCGTGAAATCCCGCAGGGAATAACGCAGGCAGCAAATTCTGTGCGGTTCACTGCGTTTTCCTGCGTTATTCCCTGCGGTATTTCGCGGTTTACCTCCGGTAATGTACATCCCTGCCTGCGGTTTTGCAGGGAAGTGATGTCATTACAGGAAGAGGAAGCGGAGCAGAGAGTAAACACACACATCACAGACATAGAACACAGACATAGAACACACACACAGACACATAGAATACACATAGAAAGCAAACGGAAATATAGAAAAAAAAACACGCGGGCTCCGCTGTATATTTACCGTCCAGCCGAGGTAAGCACACAGCGGCGGCCCGGTATTCTCAGGCTGGGGAGGGAGAGGGGCAGGGTTAATGTCCCCTGCCTCACTCCCCCTCCCACAGCCAAGAATATCAGCCGCAGCTGCCCTGGGACTGTCGCATGCATTATGCGGCAGTACCGGCGTGTCCCCGGCTCTTCCTGCCGCCGTGTAGCAGTGGCAGTCAGGGTAATACAAGGGGTTAATGGTGGCGGATCGCCGCCATTAACTCCAGGCTTGATCATGGCAGCGTCTATGAGACAGCTGACATGATCAACCAGTAAGTAAAGTGAATAAAACACACCGAAAAATCCTTTATTTTAAATAAAACACAAACAAGCCTCGTTCACCCTTTTATTAACCCCCCCCAACACACAGCTCTGGCGTAATCCACAGCTCCAGCATAATCCACAGGTCCTGCGCTGCTTACATCCAGCCGCGACTGACACAGCACTGAATGAATGCAGCAGACAGCAGAGGTAATTACCGGTCATTTCCCACGGCCGGTAATGTGAACTCACTGCCGACCGTGGGCAATGCAGCGATCTGTCATCTATCTATCTATCTATCTATCTATCTATTCTTCTGTCTCTTTATCTATCTATCTACTATCTAAGAAGGAAATTTTTTATTTTTTTTTCAATGTGCTTTATTGCATTGAATGCAATAAAGCACATACCAACCCGCACGCGGCAAAACCGCGGCAATACCGCGAACAATACCGCGGTAAAACCACAGCAAACCGCGGCAAACCGCATGCGGGTGCGGTAATATTTCAGTGCCTGCGGAATTTTCTTGAGAAAATTCCATTTTCCAGTGCGCACATAGCCTAAGAGTTCTGTTCACATTAATCACTCACTTGTCCTTTTCAGTGAGATACCAGGCACAGTATACACATTCTTATTACAGGTTATAATGGAACCTGTGCTTTAAAGAAAAAACACAGGGAGAGAAGCGCAAAGGTTGTCCACCCCTGAGAAAAATAGCAACTAGCTCTTCAGCTTGATGAATGTTCCATTGAGGGAAGCGGCTGAGACTCTAGTTGGCATATTACTACACCTTTGCAAACTGCCTACTTGTGTTTATCTGATGACAACTAGAATCGGTAAGCCGAACCAAATACCAATTGTGTGTGCATTACACACTGCAAGGATTTGGCAACTGCAGGGCCTGTTGTAACCTTTTAGGTTGCTTTATTGAATGCAACTGTGGCGCCCCTGACCTGGTCAGGCACCACAGAGTATTGCACCCATGCGGGAGCAATGCTTCCAGGTAATCTCCAAAGGCCAGGATGAGGTGCACACACAAACATATAGTGATCAGGCCTCCCACATCACCAGAGGGGACCCTTGGGTAGCCAGAAGGGGTTAACTTTCAATTCCCAGCTAGGGGTGTGTTCAGGGGCTGGTTGCTAGGAAGCAGGGCAGAGAGAGAGAGGAAGTGAGGGAGTCGAGAGGAAGAAGTTGAAGTGTATGGAGGGGGAGCAGAGAAGCTCCCGTGCAGACAGGTCCTGAGGAGTGCTGTAGCTGAAAGCGGAGGAGAACGGAGTACTGTGGGTCGGCCTGAAGAGCATCCAGAGAAAGAGGGGTGGCTGAGTACGGAGATCCCAGTATCCGAGCACACAAGGGGAACTAGGTCCCCAGTACAGGCAGCAGATCATCCAGAGCTGCTTAACCTACAGGTGGGGGGGGGGGTACTTATGCCCTCACCACGACTACACAGAGCTTGAGCCAAGCAGCACACCAGGCCCATAAGGGGACAGGGCCAGAAGCCATCCCACCAAGGCCACGCTGCCGGCAGACGAGCCAGAGAGAGGGGAGCAGGGTGGTAACAGCTTCCCTGGAGGGGTCCTACTACGCTTCAAGCAAAGGATCCTCCTAAAACAGAAAGAGTGCAAGGAAGGCGAGTGGACAGCTACCCTCAGAACGGCCTCCTGGAATTCCTGGTTCCACCTGGTTATCACAGTGTCGCCCGGGCATCTCACCGTGACCTCCAAACAGTGAGTAAACACGTTAAAAGACTTCTTGGACTGTGTTTGAGTCATTCTGCGACTTGTGGTACTACAAACCCACACCGGGCCCTGGGGCTTGCCTCACTCTCAGGAGGCTACTATATCCGACTGCACCCACCATCAGCCCCAGGCGTCCCCTAACCTGCAGTGGCGGTCCCCACTGACCGCAATACTGAGAGTGGCGTCACGATCAAAACTGAAGATTCCCTACCTGTGACCAGCACCAGCTACGTGGAGTCCCTGAAGGTATGCACCGATACAACACCTGTGGGGCTTCACATCTTCTGGCGTCACGAACAGGATAAGGACTAGACCTGTTCAGACAGGTGACCGTGTGCCTCAGAGGTCCGACCGCAAAAATTGAACCGCCGCCATATTGCCATCTTCAAAAGCGCGCGCTGCAGCCCGCGCGAGGGAGAAGAGCACCGCCCACGAAGAGGTGTGGCCGCCCCAGAATCCCCACAATTCAGAGAGCGTTCTGACCCAGGAAGTGGAAAGGGAGCGCGCGGATTTCTGAAGAAAAATGGACGCTGCAGGAGGTAATGCCCCTGGTCAGGGCGACGCAGCCCAAGCGATGCCAGCCCCTGTCGCGCTGGACGCCGCAGCGCCTGGTGCCGGTGCCGCGGTCGCAGCTGCGCCGGCCGAGGTCGCCCCCATAATGCCAGTGTCCTTGTTGTATGCCCCAGGGGCGCAATGGCTGCCTCAATACGCCGGTAAAATAGACACGCTGACCGGGTTTAAGAAAAAGATCAACACCCTGCTAGACATGCACGCGATGACTGGTAAACAGAGGGCCGCTGTGGTGCTGGGACAATTGACTGGAGCAGCAGAATTGGAAGCTGAGTCCTGGGCCAATGATGACCGGAGCTCTGTTGAGACCATCTTTGCCAAACTAGCAGCTGCTTTTGAACACCGCACGGAGGGAGAGCTGAGAACGGACTTCTATCACTGCCGTCAGAAGCCCCAAGATAGTATAAGAGACTATGCCCTCAGGCTGCAGGCTGCACTACGGGCTCTCAAGCTGGTGGACCCTGTCAGTGACCAGGAAGGAAACCGGATGATGAAGGAACAATTCCTGCGGGGCCTGCGCTCTCCTGAGGATGGGAAGCAGATGAAGCTGTGGTCCCTAGAACACCCCGACGTGGACTTTGCCATTCTGAAAGACCGGGCAGTGAAAGCACTCCAACCCCCTGTGGACACAGACCCTGCCAGTTCCACGGCTGCAGGAGCGGAATCCTCCACGCAGGCCCTGATGACTGCAAAAGGACTCAACGCGCCAGCAGAGACCATAAGTACGCTATCCTCCCAAGTGCAGCAGCTCACTAAGGACGTCGCACAAATCCTGAAAGCAATGCAGTTGCCCTCAGAGACCAAAGTCCCTCATCAGATCCTGCTAGCCGACAACCCAGAGGACGTCCCTTGGATGCGGAGGAGAAGGGGTCCCCCAACTCGAGGCAGGAGCAGTGATCGCTATGACTCAGCTGGACAACCCATCTGTCGTCGTTGCCAGAAGGCAGGTCACTATGCAAGGGCCTGTCCTTTAAACGAGTCAAACCTGGGGCCGAGGGCCAGTCCTCAGGATTAAGAAGATCAGGCCCAAGTCGCTGCTGTGATCAGTACGTGGGTGGACGTCCTGTCCTGTCCATCGTCCTGGACGGGATCCCTACCCCGGCGTTATTGGACACCGGCTCTCAGGTAACCACGATCCCGTATGTCCTGTATCGTAGGTTTTGGTCGGACGACGATCTCCGACCACCGGACCCCTCCCTCACCATCTATGCTGCCAACGGACAACCTATAGACCAGATCGGGGTCAAAGAGGTAACCATAAAGGTGGGAAGGCAGGAAATGAAGGGACAAGGACTGATTGTTGTGGACACTGATATTAGAGAAAGGAACCCGCAAATGATTTTAGGCACTAATGTCATAGAAAATTGCCTAGGGGAAGTGTTGTTGTTGCTTCACCAGATTGTTGAAGGTGCTGACTGCAGGTCGCAAAGAGCCTTGCAAAAGGAGATCCGAATCATTCTGAGGAAGCAACAGGTAAAACAGACTGGCGGTGAGATTGGTAGTGTACGGGTGATGGATGCTAACCCCATTGTGATACCCCCACGGAGTGAAATGATGATGTGGTGTAGAGCAGCGGTAGGTCTCAGAGGACAAGATTACCAGGCTGTACTAGAGCCCACTCATTCAGACCACTGGCCCATGATTCTGACAGCCAGGGGGGTAGTTGATGTACACAAGGGACGAGTGCCTGTACGAGTGTTGAACTGTGGGGAGGAGGAAGCCAGACTACCAAGGTACGCTACCATAGCCAAACTGTTTACATGCTCAGATGACGCCATAACACCTGTAGGTCCCCTGACACAAGCTGACTCAAAAGAGGGCGAGACCTCCCAAAAGCAGTTAGAGGACTGGTGCCAGAAACTACACGTGGGGACTGACTCTACACCCGACTACCAGAAACATGGGGTTTACAGGGTCGTGCAGGAATACGAGCAGGTCTTTAGTAAGAACCCACTAGACTTTGGTAGGATCAAAGGGGTGCAACATCACATACCCACAGGCAGTCATCCTCCCATTAAGGAAAGACATAGGCCTATTCCACCAGCCCATTACCAGCGCACAAAGGACATGCTGAAGGACATGAAGGAGGCAGGAGTCATAAGGGACAGTTGCAGCCCCTGGGCAGCTCCCCTAGTCCTGGTAAGAAAGAAGGATGGCACGATGAGGATGTGTGTGGATTACAGACGGATAAATCAGATAACACACAAGGATGCCTACCCTTTGCCAAGGATAGAGGAATCCCTCGCTGCCTTGAAAGCCTCTAACTACTTTTCTACCCTAGATCTTACTAGTGGCTACTGGCAAGTATCTGTAGCAGAAGAAGATCGGGAGAAGACAGCCTTCACCACCCCAATGGGCCTCTGTGAGTTCAACAGCATGCCATTTGGACTCTGCAATGCCCCCGGGACCTTCCAGAGGCTTATGGAATGCTGCCTAGGGCACCTCAACTTTGAAACCGTCCTGCTCTACCTGGATGATGTCATCGTGTACTCCAAGACCTATGAGGACCACCTGAAACACCTGGCTGAAGTCTTTGAAGCACTATCCCGATATGGAATGAAGCTGAAACCATCCAAGTGCCATCTACTGAAGCCAAGGGTCCAGTACCTAGGTCACGTGGTCAGTGCAGAAGGAGTAGCACCGGACCCAGAGAAGGTCACAGTCATCCAGGAATGGCCCACACCTACTACCGTCCGGGAGGTACGTCAGTTCCTTGGCTTGGTAGGCTACTACAGAAGGTTCATCAAGGGCTACACGAAAATGGCAGCGCCTTTGCAAGAGCTCCTGGTAGGCCACCCAAAGAAGAAAGGAAAGATCACCGGCCCGCCATTTCACTGGGGAGAAGCAGAAGAACACTCCTTCAGACAAATGAAAGGGGCCTTGACGGGTGAAGAGATCCTAGCCTATCCTGACTACGGTCTGCCATTTGTACTGTACACAGATGCCAGTAATGTGGGACTGGGAGCAGTGCTTTCACAGGTGCAGGGAGGCAAAGAGCGTGTGATTGCTTACGCCAGCAGGAAGCTCAGGCCTACCGAAAGAAACCCAGAGAATTATAGCTCATTCAAGCTAGAGTTCCTGGCCATGGTATGGGCTATCACAGAGCGGTTCAAGCACTACTTGGCAGCCACCAAATTCACTGTCTTCACGGACAACAACCCCCTGACCCACTTGGATACTGCTAAATTGGGTGCCATGGAGCAGCGTTGGGTAGCCCGACTGGCGAATTATGACTTTACTGTCAAGTATCGAGCTGGCCGCAAGAACGGCAACGCAGATGCTCTGTCCAGGATGCCTCACCTAGCAGACGAGGGTGAAGATGAAGATGATCTGGAAGAGATTGAGCTGCCAGCGTTCCATCGCCATGGAGCAAAACAGTGTCGGCAGTCGCGTGCCAACCGCCAAGAGGTGACCCTGAACCCACTACCTCATTACAACTGGAAGGAGACCCAGGAAAATGATCCAGCGGTGGGCTTGGTAAAGAAACTGATCAGCCAGCCTGGCGCCAGCCTTGACAAAGGAGCCCCACCTGAGGCACAGTACCTATGGAAGGAGAGGGGTCGATTATTCATCTATCAAGACAAACTTTACAGGAGCATCATTGACCCGAGGACGCATGAGAAGGTGTGGCAAGTGATTGTACCACAGAAGGATACGAGGATGGTGCTAGAAGCCTATCACAATGGTGCAGGCCACTTTGGTTGGAAGAAACTGGAGGCCCTACTTAAAGTAAGATTCTACTGGGTGGGCATGAGATCTGCCCTAGAGAAGTGGTGTCGAAACTGCGGGCCTTGCAATCTTAGAAGAAAAGACCAGCACCGCCAGAGAGCACCACTCCAGCCCATCCAAACTAAACGGCCCCTGGAGATCGTGGCCCTGGACCATGTAAAGTTGGCACCCAGCAGACAAGGCTACAACTACGCTCTCACTATGGTTGACCACTACTCCAGATTCCTGGTGGTAGTACCAGTCAAGGACTTGACAGGTCAAACTGCAGCCAAAGCTTTCCAGACACACTTCTGTCGACCACATGGCTATCCAGATCAAGTGCTCACTGACCAAGGACCAGCCTTTGAAGCTGAAGTGTTTAAGGAGTTTTGTAACCTATACGGCTGCCAGAAGATCCGTACTACGCCTTACCATCCTCAGACCAATGGCATGTGTGAGAAGATGAACCACATCATTCTCGATCTTCTGAAGACGCTCCCATTGGAGGAACGAAGTCAGTGGCCAGAAAAACTACCCGATCTAGTGGACATGTATAACAACATCCCTGTGAGTTCCACGAACTGCACACCGGCATACCTGATGAGGGCCAGACCAGGGAGATTGCCAGTAGATCTGGAAATGGGAGTTGAGACCCCTGAAGACCATCAACAAGGTGCTGATTGGGATTCCAACCGCCAAGCCCAATACAAGAAAGTACAAGAGTGTGTGGAGCGAAGCCTGAATCAGCAGCGTGAGAAACAAGAAAAGGCCTACAATCGAAAAGCACCTGCTGTTCCTTTGATGCCAGGAGATATAGTTCTCAAGGGAAAGAGAAGGCGTCATAAACTTGACAATCACTGGGAAGAAGAACCCTATACTGTGTTACCATCAACGCTTAGCAATGAAAAGACATGCCTTATCAGCAAAGATGGAGGAAAAACAACAGCTGTCGTTTCTAGAGATCGCCTAAAGAAATGTCCTGAACAACTAAGAATCCCTGAAGAAATTCCCAACCCTTTGCCAGTTCAAGAACCAAAAGAAAGGATGATCCATACTGCGCTTGGAGATTTTCCAGCAAGTTGGCCTCAATACAATGGAGCAGTTGTTATTCCAGTCATTACATTCACTCAATCTAGAGAAGTAGGAGACCTAGAAGCACCTGTTCAGAACCTAGAAGTGCCAAATGTAGCTGAAGCAGAAAACCACGCATTGGTATCAGTACCCAGTACACCCAGAATTCACATTGAGACACATACATCGGGTGGGAGGACACAACCTCAGACAGATGACAGTATAGTACTGCGTAGATCAACCCGCAGCAACTTTGGTCAGCTCCCATTACGCTATAGACAAAGTACAGTTTAGTTGAAAGTGACGGTATGAAGTGTAATGTTTAACCTGTTATAGTTAAGCAACGTTTAAGCGAAATGTGCCCACAAGGACTATTGTGAGACTTCCTTAAAATGTTAGACCACTGGTTATGAACTGGCTTTAACCACAAACTTTGCATTGTAAAAAGTTGCCTTCTTGGTACCAACCACAGGGTCTGCCTGTTGAGGGGCATGGCTCTGCACCAACAAGGGGGCACGCCTGTTTATGGGGCCTGCCCTCCAACACTCGGAAGCGGGTACGCCTGTTTATGGGGCCTACCTTACACCACTCCCCTCAGGAGAGGAAGATTGGAGGAAAGGTCTGGGGAATGTGATGGCCCAGACCTGGTCACCAAAAGGACCGGCGACCTACCTCCTGGAGGTTTTTGGGTGGGTTTCGGACATGTGGGTGGTTGGTGGTGGAATGGTACCTGGCATGTTTAAATGTAAATAATTGCCCCTGTGTGGGAAAAATTTGTATTTACCTTTTTTCTTTCTCTTGTCTTTGCAGCCCGAGGACGTGCTGATGATAACTAAGGGGGAATGTGGCGCCCCTGACCTGGTCAGGCACCACAGAGTATTGCACCCATGCGGGAGCAATGCTTCCAGGTAATCTCCAAAGGCCAGGATGAGGTGCACACACAAACATATAGTGATCAGGCCTCCCACATCACCAGAGGGGACCCTTGGGTAGCCAGAAGGGGTTAACTTTCAATTCCCAGCTAGGGGTGTGTTCAGGGGCTGGTTGCTAGGAAGCAGGGCAGAGAGAGAGAGGAAGTGAGGGAGTCGAGAGGAAGAAGTTGAAGTGTATGGAGGGGGAGCAGAGAAGCTCCCGTGCAGACAGGTCCTGAGGAGTGCTGTAGCTGAAAGCGGAGGAGAACGGAGTACTGTGGGTCGGCCTGAAGAGCATCCAGAGAAAGAGGGGTGGCTGAGTACGGAGATCCCAGTATCCGAGCACACAAGGGGAACTAGGTCCCCAGTACAGGCAGCAGATCATCCAGAGCTGCTTAACCTACAGGTGGGGGGGGGGGTACTTATGCCCTCACCACGACTACACAGAGCTTGAGCCAAGCAGCACACCAGGCCCATAAGGGGACAGGGCCAGAAGCCATCCCACCAAGGCCACGCTGCTGGCAGACGAGCCAGAGAGAGGGGAGCAGGGTGGTAACAGCTTCCCTGGAGGGGTCCTACTACGCTTCAAGCAAAGGATCCTCCTAAAACAGAAAGAGTGCAAGGAAGGCGAGTGGACAGCTACCCTCAGAACGGCCTCCTGGAATTCCTGGTTCCACCTGGTTATCACAGTGTCGCCCGGGCATCTCACCGTGACCTCCAAACAGTGAGTAAACACGTTAAAAGACTTCTTGGACTGTGTTTGAGTCATTCTGCGACTTGTGGTACTACAAACCCACACCGGGCCCTGGGGCTTGCCTCACTCTCAGGAGGCTACTATATCCGACTGCACCCACCATCAGCCCCAGGCGTCCCCTAACCTGCAGTGGCGGTCCCCACTGACCGCAATACTGAGAGTGGCGTCACGATCAAAACTGAAGATTCCCTACCTGTGACCAGCACCAGCTACGTGGAGTCCCTGAAGGTATGCACCGATACAACACCTGTGGGGCTTCACACAACCGCCAATAGTGAAAGAGATGGAGGACATGTTATATTGACGAACAAAGAAGCCCAGTGGATATTTCATTGTCAATTTGGAAAGGTTATAGCAGCAGCAATAAAATTAGATACATCTATTATTTGTATTGTCCAATTACAAGAACTTGGATGAAGGTGTGATATACTTAAAGCAGATAAATGCATTTCCTATGGATAGACCATGCCTTGCATAATAAACATGCTTATAGCTGTAGAAATCAGGAACAATGTCTGTTGTGATAACCATCAAATGGGCTGAAAATAAAGGGTGATAAAGTGCTACCTGGTGACAGATATGTGCTCTGTGATCTGAATTAAACATCGTCATCCTCCAGTAATCAGCCTAATGATTTTATAAGTGTGGACATTCTTCTAAATAGGGTCATCAAGTAGGAGTCTGCTCTCAGATGACATATATTGTAGTGGAGCTCTTTTTGCTAGAAGACCTCCTTTACAGAAAGGAAACAGAACAATGTTCTGATGGAACAATTGTTTATGTTTCTATCTTTTGCAGAGACTAGGAATCATTTCATGAAAATGAAGCAAACAATATTGCAGAGTATAAATGGTGCAGGAAATTGGGCCATAATAATGTAACGTATGACTGGCCCATTTGCAATACAATTTTTATTACAAAATCTTCAGTTTTAGTCAAATAAGATGCTGCAAAAATGAATGATACAGGTATAATATACCTTTGTACCGTGTCAGCAAATAAATAATTTCTTTTTAAAAATTTCATAGTCCTTAATGGTTGACACGTTTTAATGGCTAACTGAAAAGATGGCAATAAATAGCAAGTTTCACCCCTTCCCATACTGATCGTTCTGCTTCACATCACGTCTTATTTACTGCACTATTTTGTATCCTGTTGTGTATAAATATGGGACGCTTCAGATTTTGTGTTAGGGTACAGTTCCACTTGTGTATGACTCATGCGAGTCTCACATCGGTATCACCCGGTACGGCCACACACTCTCCTGACAGGAACAGGTTGGCTGCATGTATTTCCATGTAGCTGAGGCGCTCGTGGCCTTATACTGAGCCTGATGAAGAAACCGGAATAGTCTTGAAAGCTGCTATTTATTACCATCTATTCAGTTAGCCATTTGCCATGGGTGTGCCATGGGCGACAGTCCTGTAGTGTCCGGCTATAGCAGGTCGAAGCATTTGGCTGTGAAAACTGCTCCCTGACCTTTTATTATTCCTACTTGTTGTATATGGTATCTTATATATATATATCCTCTGCTTGGGGTTTATCCCTTTCCCTTTAGGACCCTGCGGACTTCCTCACTCTGTCAGCTGTTTTCATCAGCACTTCCCTTTGTGTCCTTAAAAACCTTCATTCCCTTCTGGTCTGTGCTGGTAATAGGTCTAATACCTTTAACAAGTCTTCAGTGCAAGCAGTTGGCTTGGAGTCATCTGGAGAAACTTTGCCGTGGTTGCAGTTCCTCTCCCTGAGTCTTCTGGAGAGTAGAGATGAGCCACCCCCCTGGCGTTCGAGTTCAGTTCGGTTCATCGAACGGAGGCCCCGTTCGACGAACCGTTCGACGAACCACTCGAACCCCATTGAAATCAATGGGAGGCAAACACAAACACATAAAAACACATTATACATGTACACATACAGTTAATAAACATTGCCATAACACTTACAGGTCCCCGCAACGCGTCCTGCACTCTGTCTCCCGCCGCTTTTCCTTCCGATAATCACTGCGTCCTCCCGGTAACCAGCACTGATGATAGGACCTATCGTGACGTTAAAATAGCATGTGACCAGTCACATGTCTATTATCTCATTGGCTACAGACTGGTCACATGGCTAGATGTCATTCTAGGTCCTGTCAGTGCATCTCTCCGGTACGCGGTGATCGTTCCAGCATCTCCGTGTACCGGCGAAATGCTTCCCCGTTCCTGCATGTGTGTGCTCTTTACAGAGTCAACCCACATGCAAGGACTGATTGACACAGCCGGTGAATAACGGAGATCACCATTGCTATAGCAACCCGCCTGTCAGTGTGTCTGTGTATTTATTTCTATTAAAGTATTTTTTCTCTGTGTGGTGTCTTTTTTTTAACCCTTTATTGGAGATTCTTAATGGCCGGGTCAAACTTGCCTGACATTAAGAATCTCTGGCTTAATACTAGCTAGTAAAACAAAGCTAGTATTAACTCATTATTACCTAGCAAGACACCCGGCTTCAGGGCTGCTGGAAGAGTTAGATACAGCACCAGATGATGGCGCTTCTATGAAAGCGCCATTTTCTGGGGCGGCTGCGGACTGCAATTCTCAGCAGAGGGGCCCAGAAAGCTCGGGCCAACCTGTGCTGCGGATTCCAATCCACAGCTGCCTAGTTGTACCTGGCTGGACACAAAAATGGGGCGAAGCTCATGTCGATTTTTTTTTAATTATTTCATGAAATCATGAAAAAATTAAAAAAAAGGGCTTCCCTATTTTTTTAGTTCCCGGCCGGGTACAAATAGGCAGCTGGGGGCAGCCATACCTTCCTGCTGTACCTGGCTAGCGTACAAAAATATGGCGAAGCCCACATCATTTTTTTTGGTGGGCAAAAACTCCTGCATACAGTCCTGGATGGAGTAGGCTGAGCCTTGTAGTTCTGCAGCTGCTATCTGCTCTCCTGCATACACTAGTGAATGGAGCATGCTGATCCTTGTAGTTCTGCAGCTGCTGTCTGCTCTCCTCCATACAGACAGGCAGCAGACTGCAGAACTACAAGGCTCAGCATACTCCATCCAGGACTGTATGCAGGAGTTTTTTGCCCCCCCAAAAAAAATTACGTGGGCTTCGCCATGTTTTTGTATGCTAGCCAGGTACAGCAGGCAGCTATGGGCTGCCCACAACCCCCAGCTGCCTATTTGTACCCGGCCGGGAACTAAAAAAATAGGGAAGCCCTTTTTTTAATTATTTCATGAATTTCATGAAATAATTAAAAAAGAATCGACATGAGCTTCACCCCATTTGCTGCCTATTTGTACCCGGCTGGGAACCAAAAATATAGGGAAGCCCTTTTTTTTTTTTAATTATTTCATGAATTTCATGAAATAATTAAAGAAAAAAATGACGTTGGCTTCGCCCAATTTTTGTGTCCAGCCAGGTACAACTAGGCAGCTGGTGATTGGAATCCGCAGCTCAGGGTGCCCAAGCTTTCTTGGCACCCCTGCTACGAATTGCAGTCCGCAGCCGCCCCAGAAAATAGCGCTTTCATAGAAGCGCCATCTTCTGGCGCTGTATGCAACTCTTCCAGCAGCTCTGGTGAAAGCTGGCTCGCTGGTTAATAATGGGGTTAGGACTAGCTTTATATTATCAACTGGCCCTAAGCCCGAAATTCATGGTGTGACGCCAATATTAGACATGGCCACCATGAATTTCTAGTATAGATAAAAAAAAACACAACACACAGAAAAATATTTTTATTAGAAATAAAACACAACACAATTAGTGACTCCATCTTTATTGAAATAAAGAACCCCCCTCCGCAGTAATCCTGGGTCAAGGGTCCCACGCCGTCCAATCCGGATCCAATATCATCTGATCGGTTTGCTGGAAGACTAGAGATAGAGAAAAGAGAGAGAAAAGAGAGAGAAAAGAGAGAGAAAAGAGAAGAGAGAGAGGGAGACAGAGACAGAAGAGAGAGAAGAGGAGAGAAGAGAGAGAAGAGGAGAGAAGAGAGAGAGGAGAGAGAAGAGAGAGAGATGAGAGAGAGGAGAGAGAGAAGAGAGAGGAGAGGGAAGAAAGAGAAGAGAGAGAGAGGAGAGAGAAGAGAGGGAGAGAAGAGAGAGAGGAACGAGAGGAGAGAGAGAGAGAGGGAAAAGAGAAAAAGAGAGACTGAGAAAAAGAGAGAGAGAAAAAGAGAGAGAGAGAAAAATAGAGAAAAAGAGAGATAGAAGAGGAGAGAAGAGAGAGGGAGAAGAGAGAGAGGAGAGAGAGAGGAGAGAGAGGGAGAGGGAAAAAGAGAAAAAGAGAGAGAAAAAGAGAGAGAGAGAGAAAAAGAGAGAGGGGAGAGAGGGAGAGAGAGAAAAAGAGAGAGATATAGAAAGAGAGAGAGAGAAAGAGAGAGAGAGAAAGAGAAAGAGAGAGAAAAAGAAAGAGAGGGAGAGAGAGAGAAGAGAGAGAAGAGAGAGGAGAGAGCAATGCAGCCTCATTCCGTGAACTGCTCCGATTTTAGAGGTGTGTCCCGCGGCTCACAGCTGATGTCCGGCTCCTCCCCTCAGTTCATAATTAAATTAAATTATAATTATAAATAAATAATAATTTAAAATTAAATTCTTTACCGGGGCAGCCGGGATTTGAACTCGTGAACTAATGCTTCTTAGGCGAGAGCTCTAACCATTGAGCCACTGGCTCTAATAAGAAACATAGGCAGATTTGGTAATCTTTAGCTTTATACTGCAGTAGAGAATCTAGAAGCAGATTGTTCAGCTGCAAGGATGGATGGATGGATGGGCAGATGAATGGATGGATCGGCGGATGGGCAGAAGGATGGATGGATGGGCAGATGGGCAGAAGGGCAGAAGGATGGATGGGCGGGCAAACACTGGCAGTACCGCACTCATCACCGCACACACGCAGGCACTATCATCACCGCAGGCACTACAACCCCCATCATCCTCCCCTCAGTGCATAATTAAATTATAATTATAAATAAATTAAATTCTTTCCCGGGACAGTCAGGACTTGAACTCATGAACTAATGCTTCTTAGGCGAGAGCTCTAACCATTCAGCCACTGGCTCTAATGAGAAACATAGGCAGATTTGGTAATCTTGATGTCTGCATTGCAGAGTGAAGTCTGGTGACAGCGCGATTCACTTCAGGTGCTACGTGGAGAGGACACAGTGCTCGTGTTCTACGGTGCTCCCTGTCATCTTCATGTAGCAGAGCTGACAGTGTCGTGTGGATTACTTCGGACCTGGAGGGGTATTTGGGGATTTTAATAAAATGGTGAAAGAGGGTGTTTTTTTGTCTTTTATTCCAAATAAAGGATTTTTCGCTGTGTGTGTTTATTTACTTTCACTTACAGATTAATCATGGAAGGTATCTCGGGGAGATGCCTGCCGTGATTAACTCCTTATTACCCCGATTGCCACCGTACCAGTGCAATTCGAGATGAGCTGGGTAGAGTCCCGGGACTGTCGCATCTAATGGATGCGGCAATTCTGGGCGGCTGCCTGCTGATATTGTTAGGGTGGTGGGCTCCCCATGACATGGCGCTCTCTATCCTGACAATACTAGCCTCCAGCCGTGTGGCTTTATCCTGGCTGGTATCAAATATGGGGGGAACCGCATTTTTTTATTTTTTATTATTATTTATTTATTTATTCATTTCACTGCATGATATAGAGCTGCCCGCCGGCGGCTGTGATTGGTTGCAGTGAGACAGCTGTCACTCATTATGGCGGCGTGTCTGACTACAACCAATCATGGGCGCCGGTGGGCGGGGAAAGCACGGAATAACTAATTGAATAATGAAGTGGCAGCCATTTTCAAAAGAGGAAATGCCGCTGGAGATTTGTGACAGCCGTGTAGCGAGATGCCCGTGATCGGTGAGTAGGAAAGAGAGAGGGATTGTGCTGGGGACGCAGGACGCATGCAGATACGAAAGGTGCGCACATGCTTACTGTGAAAAGCCCCGCTTTTGGTGCTCGAACCGTTCTCGAACGTAACTCGAACTGCTGAACTTTTAGCAAATCGTTTGAGTTCATCGAACGACTTGAACAGCCCCCAAAATCACTCGAACATGAAATTGGCGAACCTCGAACCTCGCTCATCTCTACTGGAGAGAAGTTATTCGTTCACTCTTTCTGTCTGTATTCCCTGTGTGTTCTTTAGAGCTTAGTGGGGTTGATTAAGCACTCATCCCATCCATTCCCTACCTAGGGCCTATTTCAAGGTCAGGTATCCGGCTGGACACATAAGTGCAGAATCTATCTACGGTGTTGAGGGATGAAGAGGGGAGCCAGGTGATGGCCAGCATTGCTCCACTCCCTTTTCCCACTCCAGTGTTGTGCATGTGTTCTGCCCCGATTGGGAGGTTTGTCCCCAAAAAAGTAATAATGCCCCGTGTGCTCCTTTGATTGTAACAATACCCTACAGCAATATTGCATTAAGTGCCCTCTTGAAGGGGTTGTCCAGGACTTTAACAATGATGGCCCTTTTTTGTGAAGCAAGAAAACAAGCTGCAGCCTACAGAAAAGAGAACCATACAGCAATATTAATAATGATTTAACAATTGTAAAAATATTATGTAGTCAACAAACATATAAGTTTACAGTAAAGTAAATGTAGCAATCTTGTAGTCTTTCATGTATTAAGCCAGTTGGGGGAACCATTAGGTCAGTATTGGATCTGGTTTAGGATGTGATAAGGCTCTGGAATATAAAAGATTATTTCTTATTCTCCATAACCCCATTGAGGAGGAATGAATCTTTTCAGAGATTCATTAGTTATAGGTAGAAACATCAACATGGTGTCCTGAACTGGACTATATAGGAAAGGTGCAGTATTTAATTCCTAAATTATTATTATTATTATTATTATTATTATTCAGAATACACATAAATTAGTATATGCATTTCATAAGAATTGTAGGAATAGTCATGAAAATTATTCAGATTGGTTCAACACTTGTGCATATCTTGGAATAAATATAATACAGTATGGATGGAGCTCAGTCTCATTTTGTAGGCTTACCTTGTGGTGCTAAATGTAATTATTCCGATTGCAGGGATCATGGTGAATGAATACAGGTGTCTAATGTCTCCATTCAAAGTTCATATACTTCATATTTAATACAATTATTTCTAATAAATGTAGAACTGATATAATTAAAATGATAGGTAGTCTTTAAAATACAACTCGTAATATTCTCTTATATTCTCTAAACAAAATTTGTCCTTGAAAAGATGTCAATTCATTAGATTACCAGAAACTATTCACCAAGTGATTCATATCCTGAGAATGGATGACTATATTTTACCCTGGGTGTCAGTGCATGTATTGCAGCAGAATCATTAAGGTAATTGGAAGCTGTTTTATCAACTACTGACCTTGAGATGTCCTTGGTGTAGGATATAGCTTGGTGCACCAACATTTGATCACATAGGGACAAACATAACCTGGGACACTTTGTACCTTTGTTGGATTGCACATTTACTTGACATTTTGCAACCATAAAATTGTAGCTTAAGCATGGCTTTTATTACATTAGTTTTCTTTAAAAAAAATAAAAAAATGCTTACCTTAATACATTTTTAATATCACTCCATAATGATGATTTGGGGCTGGTCTGCTTTCTCTGCATTGGAAATCTGTAGCGTATGGATGGAAAGATAGATTCAAACAAGTATCAGTAACCCTAATAGAAAACGTCATGTCTTTGGATCACATTGGACATTCTAACAGCACAACGATCTCAAGCATTCTCCACAGTCCACCAGTCTTGGGCTATGTCCGCACTTTGCGTTTTTACCTGTGTTTCCGCAGTGTTTTGAACTGCAGCGTTTTAATGCCAAAATGCCTGCGTTTTGATTTTCAAGCAAAGTCTATGGGAAATAGGGATTTCTTGTGCGCACTTTGCTGTTAAAATCGCAGCGTTTAATTTGCATATAAGCGTTTAAAGAAGCAGCATGTCAATTGTTTTTGCCATTTGGGCTGCGTTTTGCTAACATTGAAGTCAATGAGAAGTTGCAAAACGCAAGCAACATAAAAATTCTAGTGTTTTACATGCTTTTTTGATGCTGAAAACATGCTTTTTGGACCAATTAAATGCATGCATTTTTGGCAAAATATTAATGGCATGATATGTCCCTTTACACACACACATAGTCCGACAATTATTTTTAAGAAAATCCATAAATAAATGTAATTTTATGCATAATTATTATCACAAACTTATTATTTTAATAATAAAAAGCCATTTTTTGATTGATAATAATCTTGATATTTGTTATTATTTCTTTCCATTTTTTTTCATAGTGTTTGAATGGTTAAACTTTACTTAGTAGTGTCTTTGTATTGAAAACGCATCTGACTTTAAACAATGAAAAAGCATGTAAATCGCGCTAAAACGCGGCTAAAACGTGGTATAAACGCACGCGTATTTATTGCGTTTTTGTGGTCAAAACCAACTTTGGCAAAAAACATTTCTGCCAGAGGATGCGTTTAGAACTGCAACTACCTCGACGCAACATGCGCACTCCGCCTTGGTGTCAGAAATAGTCATTTAAGATTGTGGAGAGGTCATCACAGTCATCTGACTTGAACTCCGTAGAGAATCTTTGATGGGATTTAAAGAAGGCCGCTGAAGAAGGCAAACCCTAGAATATTAGTAAACTGGAAGCCATTGCTCATAAGAAAACGGCTATGATTCTTTAGGACCGCTGCTTTAAGCTGGAGTCTGGTGCATCACATTTTCAGCAAATCATAAAAGCCAAAAGGAGCTCTGCTAAGTACTAAAGACGCTTGTCATAAAGGGGATGGATAATTATGAGACTGCAGTAGTCAGTAAAAGTGACATTTTGTTTTCAATATGGAGAAACCACTTGTTATTTTACTTGTGTTGAGCTCTTTACATTGTTTTTGTTTTATTATTTTTTTGCAAACAGCAGAATATTTGTATGTTTTGCTAATAAGACTAATTTGCAATCGAAGTTGAATCATTTTAATTTGACTGTATAATGGGATAAGAAAGTGTCACGCTAGTGGGTGCGGACCCACTGTGCCACATAAATGGGCTCACCCTGGAAGGGCGTGACTAAGCGACTACCTAGTCTTCACTAGAGCCTCTGATGGTGAGGTTAGGCTTGTGCTGGAAGGTCGCCGCCAAGCACCAATCCAGGGTATCTCACGGTAATGTAGCAGCTGACCCCAAATGGTCAGGGATGCAGGGATGGACTCAAGTGCAGTCAGGACAACTGGAACAGACTGAACGGCTGCTGCAGACTGATCAGCTGATGTAGACTGATTGGCTGATGCAGACTGGATGGCAGGACAGCAGGTATTGGCAAGACCGGTACAGGACAACAGGTACTGGACTCACAGTATGTGTACTGGAACAGAGGTAAAGGTTTAGCAAGCACATGACCTGACCACTAGCAAACATGAATCTAACTAAATGACTATGTTGCTCAGGCATCTCCCATAGGAGGAGGATGACTTAAATAGTTAGTGGCTCTCAGCCATAGACCCTGAAGCAGGAGGCAGTGATGAGGACTGCAGAAACACCGGGAACGTGAGTGCACCAGAGAGACAGTGCGAAGATGCTGGCGTTACACAAAGCATCAAAACTTATTTAGTATGTTGTCAAGACATGTAGAAAAAAAGAGAGGCAATGGATGTATCTTTCTTTAATAATGTGTATGCACAAAAGTAATGGGAAATGAAAATAAAATAAGTATATGCAATTGTGTATGTATATATGTATAAGGGCTGACTCACACTTGCATATAAAAAGGACAAGTGCAATGCGAGAAAAATCGCATTGAATTAGGACGTGTGTTATTCAATGAGCCAGTACTGATCTGCAAGTTTTTCATTAGCTGTAATTGGCTTGAGAAAAAAAATTGCATCGTGCTGGGTATGGCCGTGTATATCAGACGAGACTCCCCATTGCTAGTGCATGCCCTCATAATCTCCTCATAACCTTGATTACTGCAACATCCTCCTCTGTGGCCTCCCTGCTAATTTTCTCGCACCTCTCCAGTCCATCCTTAAAGCTGCTGCCCGACTGATCCACCTTACTCCTCGCTACTCCACCGCTTCTCCCCTATGCAAATCCCTTCACTGGCTCTCAATTCCCCACCGTATTCAATTCAAACTACTACCACTGACCTACAAAGCTGTCAATAATCTGTCTCCTCCATATATCTCCGAACTAATATCCTGATATACTCCAACACGTAATCTTTGGTACCCCCAAGACCTCTTTCTCTCCTCCACACTTATCCGCTCCTCACCCAACCACCTCCAAGACGTCTCCCGAATATCCCCTGTCCAGTGAAATTCGCTGCTTCAACACGTCAGATTATCTGCTACACTTGCGAGCTTCAAGTAGAACCTGAAAACTGATCTGTTCAAAAATGCTCACAGCCTGCAATGACCCTGATGCCTCACCACTGCCGCCTTACCACTGCCAGACCTGCTGCCTTACCGCCACCCCAGTTACTGTCTCCTCCCTTTTATCATATAGAATGTAAGCCCGCAAGGGCAGTGCCCTCTTCCCTCTGTACCAATCTGTCTATTATAACGTGTATATGTATTTTGCATGTAACCCCTTCTCATGTACAGCCCCATGTAATGACTGGTGCTCTATAAATAAATATTAATATTAAATAATAATATTAATAATGTAAGTGTATGGGTGCAAGAAAAAAAATAGATTGCACATGGACCATCCATATGTTATCCGTTTTTTATGGTTACATTACCAGTCTTTAGCATAGAACACTGTAAATTGTCGTCTAACGCCTCTTTTACATGTCAGTGATTCTGGTACGTATGTGCTACTTGTTATACGTACCAGAATCACAGACATACACAGACCCATTATAATCAATGGGTCTGCGCACACATCAGTGATGTTTCACTGACCGTGTCCGTGATTGCCGCACAGAGACATGTCCGTTTTTTTCTGCCATCACTGATATCCCATGGACCACACTATGGTGTGATCAGTGAAACACGTACTGGAAAAACACGTAGATTGAAAATAAAAAGCATTTTGAACTCACCTTCTCCAGCGCTGATTGTCTCTGGCCTCTGCTGGCTGCTGCTTCAGAGCTGGGTAATTACTGGCATGCATATTCATGTATGCAGGCACAGCCGACCCGGAATAAGCTGCAGTGGGAGAGGAAACACAGCAGAGCCGAAGAGTTCAGCACCACGGTCAGCATGAGCGGGGACAGGTGAGTATACGTCCACGTGCAATCACGGATGATGGATCACGTCTTATGGATTGCACATGGACAACCCACATGTGCTGTGAATCACGGCACACGGAGGGACATATGTGTTTTTAACACATCAGTGAAAAACATCTGTGCTTTTCACTGACGTGTGAAACAGGCCTAAAGAGCGCTTTACACTCAGCGACGTCTCTCGTGAAAGCACCCGCCCCCGTCGTTTGTGCATCACGGGCAAATTGCTGCCTGTGGCACACAACATCGCTAGCACCCGTCACATATATTTACCTTCCTAGTGACGTCGCTGTGGCCGGCGAACAGCCTCTTTCTAAGGGGGCGGTTCGTGCGGCATCACAGCAACGTCACACGGCAGGCGTCCAATAGAAGTGGAGGGGTGGAGAGCAGCCGCATGAAAGTCACGCCCCCCTCGTTGCCAGAGGACGCAGGTACGGTGTTGTTCGTCGTTCGTGGGGTGTCACACGTAGCGATGTGTGCTGCCTCAGGAACGACAAACAACCTGCGTCCAAAAGCAGGAACGATATTTTGGAAATGGACGACGTGTCAACAATCAATGATTTGGTAAGTATTCTGTATAGTTAGCGGTCGCTCGTACGTGTCACACGCAACGACGTCGCTAACGAGGCCGGATGTGCGTCATGAATTCTGTGACCCCAACGATATCTTGTTAGCAATGTCGTTGCGTATAGCGGGGCCTTTAGACTGTAGAATATTTGCAGAAAAAAATGCATTGCATAAGGATGGGATAAGGATACTAGGCAAGAAAAAAAAAAATTGCGCACTCATATGACATATGGCATACTAAACGGATTTCACTCATTTAACTCTTCTGGATGAAAATCGGACCAATTTTTATATGGAAGTGGGAGAGAGGCTTTATGATCATACTTTCTCCCATGTCCTGGGCAAGTTAAGAAATAAAATAAATGAAAAGGATAACATAGAACTGCGGAAAAGAGCAAACAATACACAGCTGTTGTGCTGGACTTGTGAATAGGGGTGGGCGAACCCGAACTCTAAAGTTCGGTGTCCGTACAGAACACATGGTGTGCGTGCACACGAACACAAGCTTTCTGGAATGTTCGTGTTACAGTTCGTGTAACCGTTCGGGTCCAGGGGCTATTAAAAAAAGAACGTTATTAAAAAACCATTATGATCTCAGAAGTGGCTGGTGAAGGAAATACCAACAAAAAAAGAACTTGTTAATCAATTGAAAAAAACGCTCATGTTGGAGAACGTGATGGTGGAGAGGTGTAAAGAAAGGATGACAACAAAATTTTTCAGTAAATGGAGAAAGTTCATAAGCATTATATGTTCTAGAGAAGAAATAATACAAATAATGTCCACATTTGTGTCTACGGAATGGTACATGAAGGAAGACCTGTCAGGGTCCCTGTGCGAGCTGAAAGTATAGTTGGCCAAATTCTGGGTTGTGTCGCATGGAGAGGGGAGGGGGGAATGGGAGGGATAGTGTTTACAAGTAATGTTTGTAACAAGTTATCAAGGAATGCTGAAGGGGGGTAGCGGAGACTGAATAATGGAAATATACATTGACGAAGAAGGGGAAGGAGCATATTTGATGACCGTGACAAATATTTGATCGATAAATTGTAGAGACTATGTTATTTGATATTTTGATTTGTTGACCCTTATTTTCTTCATTCTGTACCCTATTTTACCATTACAAGAAAAGAAATAAAAATTTGGTTTAAAAAAAAACAAAAAACATTATGATCATACTTACAGGTCCCGTGAGGTCCTGCACACTCTGCCTTCCAGCGCTTCTGCTAACGCGTCCGTCCGATCATTGCTGTTCTCCCCGGTAAGCACCTCTGGCTAAAAGGACCTGCCGTGACCGTGACATCATACCCATGTGACCAGTCATGTGTGAATGTTGTATTATCTCATTGGCTACAGACTGGTCACGTGATTATGACGTCATCACAGGTCCTGGCGCGCCGTGATGTGAGTGTCATCGCACCACGGCGCACAATATCCCGACGGCAGTGAGTCAGCTGCATGTATTTCCACAGCTGAGGCGCTGCTGTCGGGAGAGGGGAGTGATGCACTGCGAGACGCAAGTGCAATCATCCCGTCACTGTCAACCTGCTGTATCACTCTGTCCAGGACTATGTAGCAGGCTGACATGGCTCTCTGTGCTTCACTGTGTAGAGACTGTCTGTGCACAAGATGAAGCTGAGTTGACTTTGCTCTTTGCTTCTCACTGTGTATAGACTGTGTCTGTGCGCAGTGATGAAGCTGACATGGCTGTCCCTGTGGATTACGTCGGACTAAGGATTTTTTTTATAATAAAGGTGGAGTCTCTAAATGTTTTTTGTTTTATTTCTAATAAAAAAAAATGTCTATGTTGTGGTTTTATATTTACTGTTTCCTAAAAATTCATGGGGGCCATGTCTAATTTGGCGTGACACAATGAATTTCGGGCTTAGTACCATCTGAGAATACAAAACTGGTATTAACCTCTTTATTACCCAGCGAGCCACGGCGATCACGGCCGCTGGACGAGCCGGGTAAAGCACCTGGAAATGGCGCTAAGAAACAATGCGCCATTTCCAGGGGCGGCTGTGGGCTGCGGAGAATCCGAGACCCCAGCTGCCTGCCTTTACCTGACTGGCGATCAAAATACGGCGGGAGCCCAAGCATTCTTTTTTAATTATTTTTTTAAATAAAAAAAATTAATGGGCTTCCCTGTATTTTGATTGCCAGCCAAGGTAACATGAGGCAGATAGGGGTGGCAACCCGTAGCCGTCCGCTTTATCTGCGCTGAGAATCAAAAATACCACGGAGCGATACGTAATTTTTTTAATGATTTATTTATTTTTACAGTACTGTGATGTCAGGCAATCAAAATACAGGGAAGCCCATTTTTATTTAGTTATTTAAATAAATAATTAAAAAATAATGTGTGGGCTCCCGCTGCATTTTTTGTATTGCTAGCTAAGGGTAATCCAAGCAGCTACTGGCTGCTAACCCCCACTGCTTGGTGTTACCTTCACTGGCAATGGAAAATCCAGGAAAGCATTTTTTTTTTAAAAATTTGCCAAAAAACTAAAAAAAAAAATGATGTGGGCTTCGCCATATTTTTGTACGCTAGCCAGGTACAGCAGGCAGGTACGGCTGCCCCCAACCCCCAGCTGCCTATTTCTACCCGGCTGGGAAGTAAAAGTATAGGAAAGCCCTTTTTTTACTTAATTCATGAATTTCATGAAATAATTAAAAAAAAAAACGACATGGGCTTTGCCAAATTTTTGTGTCCAGCCAGGTACAACTAGGCAGCTGAGGATTGAAATCCGCAGCGCAGGTTGGCCCAAGCTTTCTGGGCCACCGCTGCGAATTGCAGTCCGCTGCCATCCCAGAAAATGGCGCGTTCATAGAAGCGCCATCTTCTGGCGCTGTATCCAACTCTTCCAGTGGCCCTGGTGACGGGTGGCACACTGGGTAATAAGGGGTTAATACTAGCTTTGTTTTACTAGCTAGTATTAAGCCAGAGATTCTTAATGTCAGGTAAGTTTGACCCGGCTATTAAGAATCTCCAATAAAGGGTTAAAAAAAGACCACACAGAGAAAAAATGCTTTATTAGAAATAAATACACAGACACACTTAGAGACTCCATGTTTATTACTCCCTCTCACCCCTCCACGATCCTGGTCTTCTGTCTTCTGTATTCTTCAACCCATGCAGCTCTGCTACAATAGACAGCACAGGGGAGGAAGATGCTCCTCCTCCCCCGTGCAGTCTAATCATTCAATGACTGAGCAGAGGCTGTGGGTTGGTAAGCAGTGACGTCACCACTGCCACTGTTGCAATAGTAACCTGACAGGCGGGTTACTATAGCAACGGTGATCTCCACTCATCTGATTCCTGGCTAGAGTTGAGCGCGGTTCGCGGTTCGAGGTTCTCCAGTTCGAGGCTCGAGTGATTTTGGGGGCTGTTCTAGATCGACCTAGAACTCGAGCTTTTTGCAAAAGCTCGATAGTTCTAGATACGTTCGGGAACAGTTCTAGCAGCAAAAAAAACAGCTAATTCCTAGCTGGCTTTCCGCTGTAATAGTGTAAGTCACTCTGTGACTCACACTATTATGACATTTCAGTGTATAGTGTGCGGGAACAGCGCATTCAGATCACTGCTGTTTGGATAATGGCGATCGCCATTTTTTTTTTTTTTTCCTTGTCTTCCTTCCCTAAGCGCGCGCGTGTAGTGGGGAGGGCCAGCATGTCAGCCAATCCCAGACACACACACAGCTAAGTGGACTTTTAGCCAGAGAAGCAACGGCATGTGTGATAGGATGTCCATGTCACATGTCCCTGCATTATAAAAACGAGTATCTGCCCGTCTGGACGCCATTATCTCTTCTGCGTCCTTGGTGTCAGACATCATTGGCGCAGCTCCGTCCTGAGTCCTATCGCCGATACTGCTGTATGCGCTCCATACACAGCGCTGGACAGCTTAGGGATAGCACTTTCTATCAGTCCTTTTAAGGGCTCATACCGGCAGGGTCAGAGCCATAGGTGACAGGTCCTGAAAACAGAGTTTAACAGGTACACAAGATGACAGCGTCTGTGTAGCTAAGGTCAGGGATTTCCTCGCTGCATTTCCCCATTAGGAGGGATAGAAAGGCAGGCTTCCTTTCCTCTACCCAGACCCACAACCCTGCCACTGTACCCTCCTGCCCTTTGCACACTCCAACTCATTGTTACTAAGCCATTATACTAGCAAACACTGAGTGTACCTAGTGGCATCCTAAACGTGGCTATTGGATTTCTGTATAGTCCCACTAGTGCAAAGATATTTGCAGCACCTCTGCCTGCATTGCACACTCAAACTCATTGTAGCTAAGCCATTATACTAGCAAACACTGAGTGAACCTAGTGTCATCCTAAACGTGGCTATTGGACTTCTGTATAGTCCCACTAATGCAAAGATATTTGCAGCACCTCTGCCTGCATTGCACACTCAAACTCATTATTGCTAAGCCATTATACTAGCAAACACTGAGTGTACCTAGTGGCATCCTAAACGTGGCTATTGGACTTCTGTATAGTCCCACTAGTGCAAAGATATTTGCAGCACGTCTGCCTGCATTGCACACTCAAACTCATTGTAGCTAAGCCATTATACTAGCAAACACTGAGTGTACCTAGTGGCATCCTAAACGTGGCTATTGGACTTCTGTATAGTCCCACTAGTGCAAAGATATTTGCAGCACCTCTACCTGCATTGCACACTCAAACTCATTGTAGCTAAGCCATTATACTAGCAAACACTGAGTGAACCTAGTGTCATCCTAAACGTGGCTATTGGACTTCTGTATAGTCCCACTAGTGCAAAGATATTTGCAGAACCTCTGCCTGCATTGCACACTCAAACTCATTGTAGCTAAGCCATTATACTAGCAAACACTGAGTGTACCTAGTGGCATCCTAAACGTGGCTATTGGACTTCTGTATAGTCCCACTAGTGCAAAGATATTTGCAGCACGTCTGCCTGCATTGCACACTCAAACTCATTGTTGCTAAGCCATTATACTAGCAAAGAACTGAGTGTACCTAGTGGCATCCTAAACGTGGCTATTGGACTTCTGTATAGTCCCACTGGTGCAAAGATATTTGCAGCACGTCTGCCTGCATTGCACACTCAAACTCATTGTAGCTAAGCCATTATACTAGCAAACACTGAGTGAACCTAGTGGCATCCTAAACGTGGCTATTGGACTTCTGTATTGTCCCACTAGTGCAAAGATATTTGCAGAACCTCTGCCTGCATTGCACATTCAAACTCATTGTAGCTAAGCCATTATACTAGCAAACACTGAGTGTACCTAGTGGCATCCTAAACGTGGCTATTGGACTTCTGTATAGTCCCACTAGTGCAAAGATATTTGCAGCACCTCTGCCTGCATTGCACACTCAAACTCATTGTAGCTAAGCCATTATACTAGCAAACACTGAGTGAACCTAGTGTCGTCCTAAACGTGGCTATTGGACTTCTGTATAGTCCCACTAGTGCAAAGATATTTGCAGCACCTCTGCCTGCATTGCACACTCAAACTCATTGTAGCTAAGCCATTATACTAGCAAACACTGAGTGAACCTAGTGTCGTCCTAAACGTGGCTATTGGACTTCTGTATAGTCCCACTAGTGCAAAGATATTTGCAGCACCTCTACCTGCATTGCACACTCAAACTCATTGTAGCTAAGCCATTATACTACCAAACACTGAGTGAACCTAGTGTCATCCTAAACGTGGCTATTGGACTTCTGTATAGTCCCACTAATGCAAAGATATTTGCAGCACCTCTGCCTGCATTGCACACTCAAACTCATTGTAGCTAAGCCATTATACTAGCAAACACTGAGTGTACCTAGTGGCATCCTAAACGTGGCTATTGGACTTCTGTATAGTCCCACTAGTGCAAAGATATTTGCAGCACCTCTGCCTGCATTGCACACTCAAACTCATTGTAACTAAGCCATTATACTAGCAAACACTGAGTGTACCTAGTGGCATCCTAAATGTGGCTATTGGACTTCTGTATAGTCCCACTAGTGCAAAGATATTTGCAGCACGTCTGCCTGCATTGCACACTCAAACTCATTGTAGCTAAGCCATTATACTAGCAAACACTGAGTGAACCTAGTGTCATCCTAAACGTGGCTATTGGACTTCTGTATAGTCCCACTAGTGCAAAGATATTTGCAGCACCTCTGCCTGCATTGCACACTCAAACTCATTGTAGCTAAGCCATTATACTAGCAAACACTGAGTGTACCTAGTGGCATCCTAAACGTGGCTATTGGACTTCTGTATAGTCCCACTAGTGCAAAGATATTTGCAGCACCTCTGCCTGCATTGCACACTCAAACTCATTGTAGCTAAGCCAATATACTAGCAAACACTGAGTGTACCTAGTGGCATCCTAAACGTGGCTATTGGACTTCTGTATAGTCCCACTAGTGCAAAGATATTTGCAGCACCTCTGCCTGCATTGCACACTCAAACTCATTGTTGCTAAGCCATTATACTAGCAAACACTGAGTGTACCTAGTGGCATCCTAAACGTGGCTATTGGACTTCTGTATAGTCCCACTAGTGCAAAGATATTTGCAGCACCTATACCTGCATTGCACACTCAAACTCATTGTAGCTAAGCCATTATACTAGCAAACACTGAGTGAACCTAGTGTCATCCTAAACGTGGCTATTGGACTTCTGTATAGTGCCACTAGTGCAAAGATATTTGCAGCACCTCTGCCTGCATTGCACACTCAAACTCATTGTAGCTAAACTATTATACTAGCAAACACTGAGTGTACCTAGTGGCATCCTAAACGTGGCTATTGGACTTCTGTATAGTCCCACTAGTGCAAAGATATTTGCAGCACGTCTGCCTGCATTGCACACTCAAACTCATTGTAGCTAAGCCATTATACTAGCAAACACTGAGTGTACTTAGTGGCATCCTAAATGTGGCTATTGGACTTCTGTATAGTCCCACTAGTGCAAAGATATTTGCAGCACCTCTACCTGCATTGCACACTCAAACTCATTGTAGCTAAGCCATTATACTAGCAAACACTGAGTGAAAATAGTGTCATCCTAAACGTGGCTATTGGACTTCTGTATAGTCCCACTAGTGCAAAGATATTTGCAGCACCTCTGTCTGCATTGCACACTCAAACTCATTGTAGCTAAGCCATTATACTAGCAAACACTGAGTGAACCTAGTGGCATCCTAAACGTGGCTATTGGACTTCTGTATAGTCCCACTAGTGCAAAGATATTTGCAGCACCTCTGCCTGCATTGCACACTCAAACTCATTGTAGCTAAGCCATTATACTAGCAAACACTGAGTGTACCTAGTGGCATCCTAAACGTGGCTATTGGACTTCTGTATAGTCCCACTAGTGCAAAGATATTTGCAGCACCTCTGCCTGCATTGCACACTCAAACTCATTGTAGCTAAGCCATTATACTAGCAAACACTGAGTGTACCTAGTGGCATCCTAAACGTGGCAATTGGACTTCTGTATAGTCCCACTAGTGCAAAGATATATGCAGCACCTCTACCTGCATTGCACACTCAAACTCATTGTAGCTAAGCCATTATACTAGCAAACACTGAGTGAACCTAGTGTCGTCCTAAACGTGCCTATTGGACTTCTGTATAGTCCCACTAGTGCAAAGATATTTGCAGCACCTCTGCCTGCATTGCACACTCAAACTCATTGTAGCTAAGCCATTATACTAGCAAACACTGAGGAAACTTAGTGGCATCCTAAACGTGGCTATTGGACTTCTGTATAGTCCCACTAGTGCAAAGATATATGCAGCACCTCTACCTGCATTGCACACTCAAACTCATTGTAGCTAAGCCATTATACTAGCAAACACTGAGTAAACCTAGTGGCATCCTAAACGTGGCTATTGGACTTCTGTATAGTCCCACTAGTGCAAAGATATTTGCAGCACGTCTGCCTGCATTGCACACTCAAACTCATTGTAGCTAAGCCATTATACTAGCAAACACTGAGTGTACCTAGTGGCATCCTAAACGTGGCTATTGGACTTCTGTATAGTCCCACTAGTGCAAAGATATTTGCAGCACCTCTGCCTGCATTGCACACTCAAACTCATTGTAGCTAAGCCATTATACTAGCAAACACTGAGTGTACCTAGTGGCATCCTAAACGTGGCTATTGGATTTCTGTATAGTCCCACTAGTGCAAAGATATTTGCAGCACCTCTACCTGCATTGCACACTCAAACTCATTGTAGCTAAGCCATTATACTAGCAAACACTGAGTGTACCTAGTGGCATCCTAAACGTGGCTATTGGACTTCTGTATAGTCCCACTAGTGCAAAGATATTTGCAGCACGCCTGCCTGCATTGCACACTCAAACTCATTGTAGCTAAGCCATTATACTAGCAAACACTGAGTGAACCTAGTGTCATCCTAAACGTGGGTATTGGACTTCTGTATAGTCCCACTAGTGCAAAGATATTTGCAGCACCTCTGCCTGCGTTGCACACTCAAACTCATTGTAGCTAAACCATTATACTAGCAAACACTGAGTGAACCTAGTGGCATCCTAAACGTGGCTATTGGACTTCTGTATAGTCCCACTAGTGCAAAGATATTTGCAGCACCTCTGCCTGCATTGCACACTCCAACTCATTGTTGCTAAGCCATTATACTAGCACACACTGAGTGTACCTAGTGTCATCCTAAACGTGGCTATTGGACTTCTGTATAGTCCCACTAGTGCAAAGATATTTGCAGCACCTCTGCCTGCATTGCACACTCAAACTCATTGTAGCTAAGCCATTATACTAGCAAACACTGCTGCCAGTTTAAGGGCCGTAGTTGCATTGTCAGTGATACTTATTGTTGTTTATTCTGCTGTTAATAAAGATAGACCATCGCTGCAATCTACACCACCTCTCCATTTTTACTACCACATTTTAAGTGCACAATCTTGTCGCAATCAAAATGAGTGGCAAAATGACAGATGCTGGTGGAAAGGGTAAGAGGCGTGTTAGAAAAGGAAAAAAAGGGTTTGTCCGTGGTGAAGGTGGCAAAGCTTCATTAACATCTGCTGAAGATAGACCATCTTCCAGCAAAAGTAAGATGTCTACTACTTACCGTGGACAATCTGATGTGCTCCCTTTTTTACGGACACGGACAACTGGAACAAAGGTAGATGATGGCCAAAAAAGGAAAATGCTTGAATGGATCTCAAGTGGTCCAACAAGTGCCCTCTCCGCCACCTCAACTACCGCATCCAAAAAACACCAGTCCTCTGAGTTGTCATCCCAATCAAACTTGCTTTCTCCCAGCTCTGAAGTCTCCATCCGCCCTGCACAGTATGGTTGAACTGAGATGGCTGAGTCTGCAGAGCTGTTCAGTCACACTATAGCCTGGGAATCAGAGGTCTGCTCCCAAGCTACAGTGAGAACAGAACAGGAAATGGTCTGCAGTGATGCCCAGAACCTTTGTGACTCTGATTCAGGCCGTGACCGTGAGGACCAAGTTTCTGAGCATAATGTTGACCCTTTTTCACCAACTGTAACACCTGTTGTTATAGACAATGAGGAACATACTGATGACGATGAGACGCAGATACCAGATTGGGATGACAACTTAAATATTCGGTCAGGGCAAGAAGAGGCTCGGTCTGAGGGTGAGGGGAGTGCAAACACAACAATTGATGAGGAAGTTCTAGATCCCACCTACTGTCAACCCACAGTCAGGCACTCGAGGAGGTAAACAGAGGTGGTGGAGGAGGATGCAACTGATGACGAAGTTACCTTGCGCCTTCCTGGACAGAGTCGGAGTACTGGTAGCACGTCTACAACTGCATCCTCAGCCACCACTCTGCCTCTGAGCACTAGTCGGGGTGGATCAACAGGTCGCATGCCCTCTAAGCCTTGCCTAACCTGGTCCTTTTTTGACATAGCAAAAGATCGCCCAAATTATGTGATCTGTAAAATTTGTCATGGTTCTCTTAGTAGAGGTCAAAACCTCAGCAGTTTGACAACTTCTTCCATGAATCGTCACATGAATAAATATCATATGTCCCGGTGGGAAGCTCACCGTGCTGCAATGTGGCCTAGCGGAGCGAACCATCCACCGCCGGCCCCTTCCAGTGCATCCGCGCGCTCTTCATCTTCTAGGACTGTGGGGACAGCTGTCACACCTGGTTTTCCACGCACAACTTCTACCACTGTAACCGCAACAGGCAGTTTGCTTGGTAGGTCGTCAGTTGGTTTGGAAGGGGAAACAAGTAAGTGTGTACAGCTCTCTCAGACATCGATAGCACCAACGTTGGATGAAGGCGACATCATGTCTCCGCCTGCACTTTCCTCACAAAGCTGCATTTTTCCAGGGACACCCTACTCAACACCATCTACACACAGCAGCCAGATCTCTGTCCCTCAGATGTGGACAAATAAAAGGCCATTTCCTGCGACCCATGACAAAGCTAAGAGGTTGACTTTATCCCTCTGTAAGCTCTTGGCTACCGAAATGCTGCCTTTCCGCCTGGTGGACACACAGGATTTTAGAGACCTTATGTCTGTCGCTGTGCCCCAGTACCAGATGCCCAGTCGCCACTACTTCTCTAAGAAAAGTGTGCCCGCGCTACACCAGCATGTCGCACACAACATCACCGCTTCCTTGAGAAACTCTGTGTGTCAACGGGTGCATTTCACCACCGATACTTGGACCAGTAAGCATGGACAGGGACGTTACATGTCGCTGACTGGGCACTGGGTAACTATGGTGATAGATGGTGAAGGGTCTGCTGCACAAGTCTTGCCGTCCCCACGACTTGTGTGTCAATCCTCTGTCTGTCCAAATTCCACTACTGCTTCTGCCTCCTCCACCTCATCTGTGTCCTCCACTTCCGCCCCAAGCCTGCCTGGTCAGGCCACCAGCGTTCTCACTGCGCAGAAGGAATCACGCACCCCTCATTACTATGCTGGCAGCAGAGCGCAACGGCATCAGGCGGTCTTTAGCTTGACATGTCTTGGGAATAGGAGTCACACAGCTGAGGAGTTCTGGTCAGCTCTGCGGTCCGAGTTTAATAAATGGTTGTCTCCACTCAACCTGCAGCCTGGTAAGGCCATGTGCGACAATGCTGCAAACCTGGGTGCGGCCCTTCGCCTGGGCAAGGTGACACACGTGCCTTGTATGGCTCACGTGTTGAACCTTGTTGTCCAGCAATTCTTAACACACTATCCCGGCCTAGATGGCCTTCTGACCAGGGCACGAAAACTGTCTGCTCACTTCCGCCGTTGAACCGCCGCAGCTGAGCGACTTGCATCGCTCCAGAAGTCTTTCGGCCTGCCGGTTCATCGCCTGAAATGCGATGTACCGACACGCTGGAATTCGACTCTCCACATGTTACAGCGACTGTGGCAGCACCGTCGAGCCCTGGTGCAATACGTCATGACGTATAGCCTGGGCCAACGAGATGCAGAGGTGGGGAAGATCACCCTGATGGAGTGGTCTCAGATCAAGGACCTATGCACCCTTCTGCAGAGTTTCGACATGGCGACGAATATGTTTAGCGCTGACAATGCCATTATCAGCATGACAATTCCAGTCATTTACATGCTGGAGCACACGCTAAACACTATTCGGAGTCAGGGGGTGGGGCAACAGGAAGGGGAGGAACTACAGGAGGATTCATATGCGCAAGACACAACAACATCACCAAGGTCCAGACGTTCATCATCACCAAGGCGGCAGGCATGGGACCATGGGGGACAGGGATCAACAAGGGCGCATGGTAGCAGGCGAGATGTTGAGGAAGGTGCAGGAGAACATGAAGAAATGGAGGACGAACTGTCCATGGACATGGAAGACTCAGCGGATGAGGGAGACCTTGGTCAAATTTCAGTTGAAAGAGGTTGGGGGGAGATGTCAGAGGAAGAAAGAACGGTTAGCACCTCTATGCCACAAACACAGCGTGGACTTGGTCCGCATGGCCGCGCAAGACACATGAGCGCCTTCTTGCTGCACTACCTCCAACATGACCCTCGTATTGTCAAAATTAGAAGTGATGATGACTACTGGCTTGCCACACTATTGGATCCCCGGTACAAGTCCAAATTTTGTGACATAATTCCAGCCATAGAAAGGGACGCACGTATGCAGGAGTATCAGCAGAAGCTGTTACTCGATCTTAGCTCGGCTTTTCCACCAAACAACCGTGCAGGTGCAGGGAGTGAATCTCCCAGTTGTAACTTGAAAAACATGGGACGGTCTCGTCATCTTCAACAGTCTACCCGTACCAGTAGGACCATATCTGGTGCTGGTATCAGCAATTTTATGGAATCTTTTCATAATTTTTTTAGACCGTCCTTTGCAAGGCCACCAGAGACAACAAGTCTGACACATAGTCAACGGCTGGAGAGGATGATACAGGAGTATCTCCAAATGAACATCGATGCCATGACTTTGCAAATGGAGCCTTGCTCATTTTGGGCTTCAAATCTTGAAAAATGGCCAGAGCTCTCAACTTACGCCTTGGAGATTTTGTCATGTCCAGCTGCCAGCGTTGTCTCTGAACGTGTCTTCAGTGCTGCTGGGTGTGTGCTGACAGATAAGCGCACGCGTCTGTCCAGTGACAATGTGGACAGACTGACGTTCATCAAAATGAACAAGTCATGGATCCACAAGGAATTTACTACCCCTGTGTCATCCTGGGGAGAGTAAATGCTTGTGGATTTGGAATGTGCTTGATGCAAATCAAAACATCCTGTTTGCAACTAGGGCACAAGTGCTGCCACTGATGGGGTGTCTGTGTGGCCCAATTTTTGGAAAAAAGGGAGACTCCACTTGGAGTAACCCTTGCTTGCTGTGTTTTTTAAAAATGATCCAAGATGAACAGAGCTAGGATCAGGAAAGACTTTGTTATCTACCCCGGTGTCATCCTGGGGACGCCTAATTATGGCGTATTTTTGAATGTGCTTGATGCAAATCTAGCTGTGAAGTGTACAACTGGGGCACAAGTGCTGCCACTGAAGAGGTGGGTGTGTGTGGGGCCCAATTTTTGGAAAAAAAGGGAGACTCCGCTTGGAGTAACCCTTGATTGCTGTGTTTTTTTAAAATGATCCAAGATGAACAGAGCTGGGATCAGGAAAGACTTTGCTACCTACCCCGGTGTCATCCTGGGGATGGCTAATTATGGCGTATTTTTGAATGTGCTTGATGCAAATCTAGCTGTGAAGTGTACAACTGGGGCACAACTGCTGCCACTGAATGGGTGGGTGTGTGTGGGGCCCAATTTTTGGAAAAAAAGGGAGACTCCGCTTGGAGTAACCCTTGATTGCTGTGTTTTTTTAAAATGATCCAAGATGAACAGAGCTGGGATCAAGAAAGACTTTGCTACCTACCCCGGTGTCATCCTGGGGACGGTTAATTATGGCGTATTTTTGAATGTGCTCCTGTTATTACTCATTGAATGTAATCTAACTAATCCTTAGTTAATATCTTAAGGTTGTTGCCCTTATATAGTGCTGTTTGACGTTATGTTATTATGTTCTAATCTTTTTCCATTTTTTCCCTCTTCTAGATATCCTAGAACACCTCTCACCAGTCCTATAGCGTGCACAGTATTGTTTCTCCTATAACACGCTCCACCGCTACCTGATATACTGAGTCTTGGATCTCACGATACCTTATAGGAACGCACAGCACGCCTGCGTCCTCTTGTCACGTCACATTGCACAGCACATGCGTACATTGCGTGTCAGTCGCCTGCGTTCCAAAGCCAGGAAGGCAGAGCGACTTCATCGCAATGCGCATGCGCACACACGTCGCCTTTTCCCAGCAGTCTCTGACCCGGATATCGCTAAGACGCCATAACACACGCTACCAGTATATAATCCCTGCCTCTCCGCTCTGTCTCTGGGCTCCCTCATTCTGACTACATGCTGCAATAGGTAAGGTCATCAGCTTCTCTGCTGGTTCCTCCCTACTTTCCTGTTTGAAATGCTAAATCTGACTACCCTTTTCTTACTTCTAAGGCATTCCAGATTACTCTTTGGTCCTTGCACCATTTCTGATTAGGTAGGTCCTTTATTCCCACAGATTTACTTGCACATATTGCTCTTTGTTGATAATTCTGTCACGTTACCCACTGTTCATTTTTCAGCCTCGGTATACTCATGGGGCAATTTCCCCTATTACCTGGCCACGGAGTACAATCCTCAGGATCCCCTCTCTTGATGTGACTCATCTTCATAATCTATTGGTATGTTGATTCTACCTCTGCCCACATCGGATTCATACCTATTCTGACCTTACTATATATATTTTACCTTCTCATAGCATCATCTCACACTGAGATCAGCCCTTATTGTATCCTCCATATGAGAGCCCCCACGTCACATAATACGGCCGTAATACTGGTACGTATTCACACTACTACAATTAATAAATCCTTGCCATTTCTTCCGGTACACTCTAATCCCTATTCCCCTCTTCCCTCCCCCATGCTCTGTAGTCCGGACATTTCTCTACCCTGACTCCATCCTGAACCTCGGATTCTATTAGTAGCCTTGTGCTTCTCCTATAACCTACATGTAAGTCTACATAATTTTTTTCCTCTCATCCCTTATTCTAGGACCGCATCACATTACATAGATTGTATAAAAAAACATTTTTCTCTCTCCCTTTTCTTCTTTTTCCTTACAGTGTCTCTATTTATACTGTGTGTGCAGGACTTTTCCTTACACAATACGGGTATGTCTCTCTTTTTCTCTCTTTTTTTTTCTCTTTTTCTCCTTTGCCATCTACTCTTCTCCTTTTTTCCTCCCTTTTTCATCTTCTCTCATTAACCTCTTCCTTACTTCCCTCCTCTCCATCTCTCCTTCTTCCTTGCTTCTTGGACCTCCACGTCCTCACTTTCTCACCTCCCCCCTTTCTATCATATTAATCCCACCCCGGATGTACATTTATCATACACCCCTTCACCCATGCACTGTAAACTGATCCTCCCCCTCCCCCTCCCTTTCTAATTATCTTACAGGCGTTATGTTGATATGCTATGTATTCATATCATGATGTTATTGTAATTATTTTCTCTTTGTATTTTTGTACAATACTGTTCTAGTATTTCATGTCCCTGGTGAAGGCTCTCATATGAGCCGAAATGTTGGACTTTGCATTGCCCTGTATTGCCACACACTGACTGTTATGGAATTTTTCACGAATTAAACACCAGCATATTAAAAGCAACCTTTGACTGGATATTCTCTTTTTCTCAACCTGTGTGCCGGGGTTTTCTAAATTATTGGACAACTTTTTTCTCCCGAGCACCAGTTCGTTCAGTTTTAGAGCGCAGCTTATCTCTTCTCAGCTCTACCTTGAGAATCTGGCCTCAATGTTAAATCTGGACCAGAGTCCTCTAAACCTGCATAATATGTGTCAGATAGGTCCTGTGGACATATTGGCACCACGCACTGTTTGCCACTGAATCCCCATTAGCTTCATCACTAACGTAAACCAATAACCCACTAGTTTGTGCATTTCACACTTTTCAGCAGATGGAGTGTAAAGGGTGCTTTAGATCGTGCGATAGATCGTCGGGGTCACGGTTTATGTGACGCACATCCGGCATCGTTTGCGACGTCGGGCTGTGTGACACCTCCGAGCAACGCAGTATCGCTCACAAATCGTGAGTCGTGTACTCGTCGCTCAGTTTCATAATCTCGTTTAATTAAAATGGCGCCGGTTGCTCATCGTTCCCGGGGTATCACATGCCGCTCCGTGTGACACCCTGGGAACGATGAACTGCAGCTTACCTCCATCCCGCGGCACCCGCCGGCAATGTGGAAGTAAAGAGGTGGGTGGGATGTTTACGTTCCGCTCATCTCCGCCCCTCCGCATCTATTGGCCGGCGGCTGTGTGACGTCACTGTGACGCCGAACGTCCCTCCCCATTCAGGAAGTGGACGTTCGCCGCCCACAGCGAGGTCGCTCAGCAGGTAAGTACATGTGACGGGGGTTAACGACTTTGTGCGCCAAGGGCAACTAATTGCACAATCGGTCGACCCGTGTAAAGTAGGCTTAAGAGTGGTGGACTATTGCTACCCCTGAAGACAGCAATCACATAGTTTAGCATAATGTGAATAATGTCTTGCTTCTTTTGTAATTATTGTGATCTGTATACTGTGATGATAATGTGAAGATTGTAATGTACTGTGATGTGTTACTATGTATTGTATAGTGTAATCTGTGATATTATACTTGTGTTGATAATGTGTAATATGAAGTGTGGTATAGCACTTGTGTAGGAAGCTATCAGACCATAGGGTAAGCAACTTGTAAAAATTAGGACTAGCCCACAATGAGAGGAGTTATTATAATAATAATAATCTTTATTTCTATAGCGCCAACATATTCCGCAGCGCTTTACAATTCAGGAGGATCATATACAAACAAGTAACAGTTATAGATTATTTGACAGGATATGAGACAGTTAAGGTGGCTTTACACACTGCAACATCGCAAACGACATCGCTGTAATGTCACCAGTTTTGTGACGTAATAGCGACCTCCCCAGCGACATTGCAGTGTGTGAAACACATCAGCGACCTGGCCCCTGCTGTGAAGTTGCTGATCGCTACAAATCGTTCAGGACCATTCTTTGGTCCTTTGTTTCCCACTGTGCAGCATGATCGCTAGAAAGTTTCAGTGTGTAAAGGGGACTTAAAACACTGGAAACGAGTGATGTGTCACAATATCTGTCAATCACTATTCTCTGTCAGTCGGTCTCTCCCTCTCGGTCTCTATTCTCGCTCTGTCGGTCCGTCACTCTCTCTGTCCCTCTCTCACAGTCTGTCGGTCATTTTCCCCTCCTCTCTCATACTCACCGATCCCCGGCGCGGCGCTGCACGGCATTCACACTGCTGCGGCGGCTTTTACTATTTTGAAAAAGCCGGCCGCTCATTAAACAATTTTGTATTCCCTACTTTCCCCACCCACAGGCGCCTATGATTGGTTGCAGTGAGACACGCCCCCACGCTGAGTGACAGGTGTCTCACTGCACCCAATCACAGCAGCCGGTGGGCGGGTCTATACTGTGCAGTGAAATAAATAATTAAATCATTTAAAAAAACGGCGTGTGGTCCCCCCCCCCATTTTAATACCAGCCAGATAAAGCCATACGGCTGAAGGCTGGTATTCTCAGGATGGGGAGCCCCACGTTATGGGGAGCCCTCCAGCGTAACAATATCAGTCAGCAGCCGCCCAGAATTGCCGCATGCATTATATGCGACAGTTCTGGGACTGTACCCGGCTCTTCCCGATTTGCCCTGGTGCGTTGGCAAATCGGGGTAATAAGGAGTTATTGGCAGCCCATAGCTGACAATAAGTCCTAGATTAATCATGTCAGGCGTCTCCCCGAGATACCTTCCATGATTAATCTGTAAATTACAGTAAATAAACACACACACACGAAAAAATCATTTATTAGAAATAAAAAACACAAACAAATTCCCTCATCACCAATTTAATCAGCCCCAAAAAGCCCTCCTTGTCCGGCGTAATCCACGGACCTCCATCGTCGCTTCCAGCTCAGCTGCATGCAGGTGACAGGAGCAGCAGAAGACACCGACGCTCCTGTCACCTCCACGCAGCTAATGAAGACAGCCGCGTGATCAGCTGAGCTGTCACTGAGGTTACCCGCTGTCACTGGATCCAGCGGTGGATGCAGCTGTGGCCGCGGGTAACCTCAGTGACAGCTCAGCTGATCGCGCTACTCACCTCAGTTGCTGCGTGGAGGTGACAGGAGTGGCAGTGTCTTCTGCTGCTCCTGTCACCTGCATGCAGCTGAGCTGGAAGCGACGCTGGAGGTCCATGGATTACGCCGGACATGGAGGGCTTTTTGGGGCTGATTAAATTGGTGATGAGGGAATTTGTTTCTGTTTTTTATTTCTAATAAATGATTTTTTCGGGAGTGTGTTTATTTACTGTAATTTACAGATTAATCATGGAAAGTTTCTCGGGGAGACGCCTGACATGATTAATCACATGGGTTCACAGCCAACACAACACAAGTCCACACACCCAGCCAGGACCATCTTTTCCATGTAATTTGTTGGGGCGTCCGGAGTCAATCCCTCGCCCACAACTACTGCCCCACGCCACCCTACAGGAGTACAACCTTTTACCTTGTATAACAACAGGGAAGGCCTTTAAAGGGAGTGTGCTAGTAGCTTTAACCCTGCAAAACTGTTGACAGGGCTAGATAGTTGTACTGATTTAGCAAAGGCATGAATGCAAAAATTGAGTTTTGATCTAGTAGCTTCAACTCTAAAGGTGGTCCCTAAAGACTTGCATATAAACTAGATAGCTGTTCGTCTAAGAACTATTTTGAACTCACAAATATACAAGAACACTTCACTTGGTCAGGCGTTCCACTATTCTCTTTGAGAGCATTGCTAGACTCCAACCCAAACAAAAGGATGGACCACTGGAAATTCAACAGTCCATATCCTTCTTTCCCTAGAGAATATTTGTCAGGGAAGAATCAGGAGCCTTGCATATGCATTAGACTATCAACCAATCCTGCCAATATCACTGGGTTTGTCTGACATTACTCTAATGTATACAGTTAGGTCCAGAAATATTTGGACAGTGACACAATTTTCGCGAGTTGGGCTCTGCATGCCACCACATTGGATTTGAAATGAAACCTCTACAACAGAATTCAAGTGCAGATTGTAACGTTTAATTTGAAGGTTTGAACAAAAATATCTGATAGAAATTGTAGGAATTGTACACATTTCTTTACAAACACTCCACATTTTAGGAGGTCAAAAGTAATTGGACAAATAAACCAAACCCAAACAAAATATTTTTATTTTCAATATTTTGTTGCGAATCCTTTGGAAGCAATCACTGCCTTAAGTCTGGAACCCATGGACATCACCAAACGCTGGGTTTCCTCCTTCTTAATGCTTTGCCAGGCCTTTACAGCCGCAGCCTTCAGGTCTTGCTTGTTTGTGGGTCTTTCCGTCTTAAGTCTGGATTTGAGCAAGTGAAATGCATGCTCAATTGGGTTAAGATCTGGTGATTGACTTGGCCATTGCAGAATGTTCCACTTTTTTGCACTCATGAACTCCTGGGTAGCTTTGGCTGTATGCTTGGTGTCATTGTCCATCTGTACTATGAAGCGCCGTCCGATCAACTTTGCGGCATTTGGCTGAATCTGGGCTGAAAGTATATCCCGGTACACTTCAGAATTCATCCGGCTACTCTTGTCTGCTGTTATGTCATCAATAAACACAAGTGACCCAGTGCCATTGAAAGCCATGCATGCCCATGCCATCACGTTGCCTCCACCATGTTTTACAGAGGATGTGGTGTGCCTTGGATCATGTGCCGTTCCCTTTCTTCTCCAAACTTTTTTCTTCCCATCATTCTGGTACAGGTTGATCTTTGTCTCATCTGTCCATAGAATACTTTTCCAGAACTGAGCTGGCTTCATGAGGTGTTTTTCAGCAAATTTAACTCTGGCCTGTCTATTTTTGGAATTGATGAATGGTTTGCATCTAGATGTGAACCCTTTGTATTTACTTTCATGGAGTCTTCTCTTTACTGTTGACTTAGAGACAGATACACCTACTTCACTGAGAGTGTTCTGGACTTCAGTTGATGTTGTGAACGGGTTCTTCTTCACCAAAGAAAGTATGCGGCGATCATCCACCACTGTTGTCATCCGTGGACGCGCAGGCCTTTTTGAGTTCCCAAGCTCACCAGTCAATTCCTTTTTTCTCAGAATGTACCCGACTGTTGATTTTGCTACTCCAAGCATGTCTGCTATCTCTCTGATGGATTTTTTCTTTTTTTTCAGCCTCAGGATGTTCTGCTTCACCTCAATTGAAAGTTCCTTAGACCGCATGTTGTCTGGTCACAGCAACAGCTTCCAAATGCAAAACCACACACCTGTAATCAACCCCAGACCTTTTAACTACTTCATTGATTACAGGTTAACGAGGGAGACGCCTTCAGAGTTAATTGCAGCCCTTAGAGTCCCTTGTCCAATTACTTTTGGTCCCTTGAAAAAGAGGAGGCTATGCATTACAGAGCTATGAATCCTAAACCCTTTCTTCGATTTGGATGTGAAAACTCTCATATTGCAGCTGGGAGTGTGCACTTTCAGCCCATATTATATATATAATTGTATTTCTGAACATGTTTTTGTAAACAGCTAAAAAAACAAAACTTGTGTCACTGTCCAAATATTTCTGGACCTAACTGTATGTGAGCTGGGTCAGAAACAGAAAAAGGCCCCTGTGCAAGAATGGTATTTTTGCCCCATGCAGTTCAAAAATGATTCATAATGCACCCGTTTCTGTGCTCCTTTGTAGGTACAAGTGGGCACCACTACCTCTTGAACAACTGTGGGGCTCAACAGGTTGCACCAAAGGAATATTCTCTCCTGTATGTGAGCTTTAAAGCTGAGGTCCTCTTTGCACTTGCATTATAGATTCCACATTTTCTCCTCTCTAAAGGGATGGCTCTATCAGCCACGCAAGAGCCCAGTAGAGCTGTCAATATCAGCAGCAGCTGCTTAGTGCTGGTCAACATGTATAACTACTGCCAACAAAGTTGTAGGGCTGGCTTTCCTAGTGTGCTGGTGCTCCATGGCATCCTAGCGCTATATCCCTGCTCCCTCCTCTTTCCTGCAAAGCCTTCCTCGTGCTGCGCGGTACTCTTCTTACCTGCATGACTGTCTATGTATCGAGTGGTCCACTGTGTCCCTTCATTGCCGTCCACGTGTAGTGTGGTCCCCGGCTCATCCCCTCTAAAGGATTCTCATGTGTGTATCAGTTCTCAGCTTCCGCCTAGACCCCAAGCCCTGCACATGCTGTGCGGGGTTTTCTGGTCTCCAGCCTAGGGTGCGCGTCCATGCTTCCAGTCCCGTTAAGAGGAAATACACCGTGTGCAGAATTATTAGGCAAGTTGTATTTTAGAGGATTTTTTTATTATTGATCAACAACTATGTTCTCAATTAACCCAAAAGACTCATATATATCAAAACTTAATAGTTTTGGAAGTTGTAGTGTTTGTTTTTTTTAGATTTGGCTATCTTAGGATGATATCTGTTTGTGCAGATAACTATTACTGTGCAGAATTATTAGGCAACTTAATAAAAACCAAATATATTCCCGTCTCACTTGTTTATTTTCACCAGGTAAACCAATATAACTGCACAAAATTTAGAAATAAACATTTCTGATATGCAAAAACAAAACCCAAAAAAATTTGTGACCAATATAGCCACCTTTCTTTCTGATGACACTCAACAGCCTACCATCCATAGATTCTGTCAGTTGCTTGACCTGTTTATGATCAACATTGCGTGCAGCAGCCACCACAGCATCCAGACACTGTTCCGAGAGGTGTACTGTTTTCCCTCCCTGCAGATCTCACATTTTATGAGGGACCACAAGTTCTCCATGGGGTTCGGATCAGGTGAACAAGGGGGCCATGTCATTATTTTTTCATCTTTTAGACCTTTACTGGCCAGCCACGCTGTGGAGTAGTTGGATGCATGTGATAGAGCATTGTCCTGCATGAAAGTCATGTTTTTCTTGAACAATACCGACTTCTGTACCACTGCTTGAAGAAGTTGTCTTCCAGAAACTGGCAGTAGGTCTGGGAGTTGAGCTTCACTCCATCCTCAACCCGAAAAGGTCCCACAAGTTCATCTTTGATGATACTAGCCCATACCAGTACCCCACCTCCACCTTGCTGGCAATTGAGTCGGAGTGGAGCTCTCTGCCCTTTACTGATCCAGCCTCTAGCCCATTCATCTGGCCCATCAAGAGTCACTCTCATTTCATCAGTCCATAAAACTTTTGAAAAATCAGTCTTCAGATATTTCTTGGCCCAATCTTGACGTTTTATCTTATATTTCTTGTTCAAAGGTGGTCGTTTTTCAGCCTTCCTTACCTTGGCCATGTCCCTGAGTATGGCACACATTGTGCTTTTTGATACTCCAGTAACGTTGCAGCTCTGAAATATGGCCAAATTGGTGGCAAATGGTATCTTGGCAGCTTCACTCTTGATTTTCCTCAATTCATGGGCAGTTATTTTGCGCCTTTTTTGCTCAACACGCTTCTTGCGACCCTGTTGGCTATTTGCCATGAAACGCTTGACTGTTCGGTGATCACGCTTCAAAAGTTTGGCAATTTCAAGACTGCTGCATCCCTCTGCAAGATATCTGACAATTATGGACTTTTCAGAGCCCGTCAAATCTCTTTTCTGACCCATTTTGCTAAAGGAAAGGAAGTTGCCTAATAATTAAGCACACCTTATATAGGGTGTTGATGTCATTACACACACCCCTCCTCATTACAGAGATGCACATCACCTGATTTACTTAATTGGTAGCTGGCTCTCAAGCCTATACAGCTTGGAGTAGGACATGTATAAAAAGTATCATGTGCTCAAAATACTCATTTGCCTAATAATTCTGCACACAGTGTATGTTCACCTTGCTAAGGTGTTCTCAGCCTATCACTGGGAGGCACCAAGTACTTAAGGCTTCCTCCCCCCTGATGTAAAGGGCCAGAGCAATGCATTAGGATTCAGTTCCTAGCACTGTGTTGGTTCTTCCTGTCTGCTCTGGTCTCCAAGCCTCCATCACCAGTCTTGTATGCAATCAGTTCTGCTCTGCTGTGTTTTTTCTCTCTGTTTCCCTGGACCTGTCTTGTCTGTTCTCTGGTACCACCATTTGTCCTGCACCTGTGTTCCTACCTGCCTGCACCTGTAGTCCTGTTTGCCTCAGCCGTCCCAGCTGCTTCTGTGTCAGATGTCCTGTGCCTGATGGCCTGGACCCTGACAACTGGAGTTCTGTGCCAAATGACCTTGATTCTGATGACTAGAGCTCCGTGCCTTATGATCTGGACCCTGATGACTGAAGTTCCTCTAGAGGTCCTCTCCCGGCTACACCTTTATTCAATGTCCTGTGCCTGATGTTCCAGGCCTGGTGAGCCATGCCTGATGTCCAATGCCGTAAGTTCCTTACCTGCCTCTGCCTGTTCAGCTGTTCCCCATTTAGACTGTGTCTCATGTTCTACCCTGTTTGTCCATCATGTCTATGACTGTTTCCACCTGTCCTACTATCTCCCTGCTCCGTTCCGCTGCCACAGTCCCGGTTACTGCTGAGTGAGTGACACCTAGCGTTTTGCCTCATGCAGGAACTTAGTCAAGCCCCTCCCATGCAAGGGTAAGCCTGGGTTCCCCCTGTGGTCCAGTGTGTTCACTCCCGCTCACTACTTTCACCAGCAGTGAGCATTACAAAGTAAAATTCAACAGAGAGGAAAAACAACACTTGTGATGAATAAAAACAATCCAGAGTCCAGGCTGGTTTCACATCAGCATTTTTTTTAACTGCGGCATGAGTTAATTTTTTTGCCGCAAAGCCTGATCCTTTAAAAATGCGTTGTCATTTCAATGCATAAGCAATGGAATCGTGGCAATATGCGGTCACATGCGGTTACGTGAGGCACACACTGGATCCATTGCTTTGCGGTATTTTACCTTTTTCAAAAATGCTACTTGCAGCGTTCTTGTCCTCGGGAAAAATACTGCATGTCAATGGATGTTAGATTGCGGCAGTAGCTGCAATGTATTTCAATGGGTGCCAGATCCTGTTCTACCGGCATTCGCCGTATATTGATAGACAGGATCCTGTTGCCTGTACTGAGCATGCCCAGAAAGCAGCCTGGCATGGTCAGTACAGAAATCTCTCTCTCTCTCTCAGACAGAAGACCAGGATCGTGGAGGGGTGAGAGGGAGTAATAAAGATGGAGTCCCTAAGTGTGTCTGTGTATTTATTTCTAATAAAGTATTTTTTCTCTGTGTGATGTCTTTTCTTTAACCCTTTATTGGAGATTCTTAATGGCCGGGTCAAATTTGGCCTGACATTAAGAATCTTGGGCTTTATACCAGCTGGTAAAACAAAGCTGGTATTAACCCCTTATTACCCAGCGTGGCACCCGGCACCAGGGCCGCTGAAAGAGTTGGATACAGTGCCAAAAGCTTCTAAGAAAGCGCCATTTTCTGTGGCATCTGCGGACTGTAATTTGCAGTGGGGGAGCACAGAAAGCTTGGGCCACCCTGCGCTGCGGATTCCAAACCCCAGCCGCCTAGTTGTAACTAGCTGGACACAAATATTGAGCAAAGCCCACGTCGTTTTTATTATTATTATTTCATGAAATTCATGAAATAGTTAAAAAAAGGGTTTCCCTATATTTTTGGTTCCCAGCCGGGTACAAATAGGCAGCTGGGGGTTTGGGCAGCCCGTACCTGCCTGCTATACCTGGCTAGGATACAAAAATATGGCGAAGCCCATGTCATTTTTTTTTTGTTTTTGGGCAAAAAAAATTCAAAAAAGGGCTTGCCTGGATTTTTTATTGCCAGTGAAGGTACCAACCCACAGTGGGGGTTAACAGCCATTAGCTGCTTGGGTTACCCTTAGCAATAGAAAATGGAGTGGAAGCATTTTTTTTTTTTACCCCTAAGTGGTTAGGGTTATGTGTTTGGGGTTATTATTTCTGTTTTTTTTATTTTTTAATGAATTAAAAAAAAAAACAAAAACCGACATGGGCTTTGCCCATCGAGCACCCGAGCATTTTACTGCTCACTCATCCCTACTCCTGACCACAGAGCCAGCAGAACAAGTAATCAGATCAGCTGACTCTAGTGTCCACCTGTATCCATCGCAGTGTGTGCGGGCTGTGAGGTCAGCTGAGTTCAGCCGACACTCGAGTCCGCTGATCTGAACTCAGCTGAACTCTGACCACACAGCCCGCACATGCTGCGGTGGATGCAGCGGGACACAGAACAAGTAATCGGCCGGCACTGGAGTCCGCTGATCTGAACTCAGTTGAACTCCAGCCTGCACACTCTGCAATGGATGCAGCGGGACAGAGAACAAGTAATCGGCCGACCCCGGAGTCAGCTGATCTGATTACTTGTTCTGCTGGCTATGAGGTCAAGACTTCAGCTGAGTTCAGATCATCTGACTCCAGTGGCAGCCCATTACTTGTTCTATGTCCCCCTGCATCCATCGCAGCGTGTGCAGGCCGTGAGGTCAGCTGAGTTCGCCCGGCACTGGAGTCAGCTGATCTGAACTCAGTTGAACTCCAGCCTGCACACTCTGCGATGGATGCAGCGGGACACAGAACAAGTAATCGTCCGGCACTGGAGTCAGCTGATCTGATTACTTGTTCTGCTGGCTATGAGGTCAGGACTTCAGCTGAGTTCAGATCAGCTGACTCCAGTGTCGACCAAACTCAGATGAATTCCACAACCTACACACGCTGCGATGGATGCAGGGGAACAAAGAACAAGTAATCGTCCATCACTGGAGTCAGCTGATCTAACCTCAGCTGAACTCCTGACCACACAGCCCGCACACGGTCACATGTGATCGGCAGCAGGCAGTGACTGCTGTTAACCTACATCCACCGCAGCATGTGCGGGCTGTGAGATCAGGAGTTCAGCTGACTCCCGATCAGCTGACTCCAGTGCCAGATGATAAAATTCTGTGTCCCGCTGCATCCAACGCAGCAGCCATAAAAAGTGGAAGTAGAAGGATCCGGTAAAATAACAATTGCAGTTGCATGCCTTGCACTTTGAATGCACAGGATCCGGTCAAATGCGGTTTGCAGTATTTTACCTACAGACAAAAATCGCTGATGTGAAACCAGCCTTACATGCTGTCCCTTTCCTTGTGATCCTCCTTGAGATGGTTCTACTCCTTCAGTGGAGTCCAGCTGTGTTTAATTAAACTGATAGAATTTGATTTGGAAATGCACACACCTGTATATATAAGAGCTCACAGCTCACAGTGCATGTCAGACCAAATGAGAATCATGAGGTCAAATGAACTGCCCAAGGAGATCAGAGACAAAATTGTGGCAAGGTACAGATCTGGCCAAGGTTACAAAAGAATTTCTGCAGTGCTCAACGTTCCTAAAAGCACTGTGGCCTCCATAATCCTTAAATGGATGAAGTTTGGGATCACCAGAACTATTCCTAGACCTGGCCATCCAGCCAAACTGAGCAATCATGGGAGCAGAGCCTTGGTGAGAGAAGTAAAGAAGAACTTAAAAATCACTGCAGATGAGCTCCAGAGAAACAGTAGGGAGATGGGAGAAAGTGCTACAAAGTCAACTATCACTGCAGCCCTCCACCAGTTGGGCCTTTATGGCAGAGTGGCCCAACTGAAGGTTCTCCTCAGTGCAAGACATATGAAAGCCCGCATAGAGTTTGCAAAAGAGACAAAAATAGAACTTTTTGGTGATAATCCTAAATGGTATGTGTGGATAAAACCAGGCACTGTTTATCACTTGTCAATACAATCCCAGCAGTGAAATGTGGTGGCAGCATCATGCTATGGGGGTGTTTTTAAGCTGCAGGGACAGGATGACTGGTTGCAATTGAAGGAAATATGAATGTGGCCAAGTACAGAGATATCCTGGAAGAAAACCTCTTCCAGGGTGCTTTGGACCTCAAATTTGGCCGAAGGTTCACCTTCCAACAAGACAATGACCCTAAGCACACAGCTAAAATAACAAAGGAGTAGCTTCAGAACAACTCTGAGACCATTCATGACTGGCCCACCCAGAGCTCCGACCTAAACCCAATTGAGCATCTCTGGACAAACCTGAAAATGGCTGTCCACCAACGTTCACCATCTAACCTGACGCAACAGCAGAGGATCTGCAAGTAAGAATGGCAGAGGATCCCCAAATCCAGGTGTGAAAAACGTGTTACATCATTCCCAACAAGACTCATGGCTGCACTAACTCAAAAGGCTGCTTCTTCTCAATACTGAGCAAAGAGTCTGAATACTTTTGACCATGTGATATTTCAGTTTTTCTTGTTTAATAAATTTGCAAAAATGTCTACATTTCTGTTTTTTTCTGTCAAGATGGGGTGTAGAGTGTACATTAACCCCTTCAGCCCCCGGGCACTTTCCGTTTTTGCGTTTTTGTTTTTTGCTCCCCTTCTTCTGAGAGGCGTAACATTTTTATTTTTCCATCAATCTTGCCATATGAGGGCTTGTTTTTTGCGGGACGAGTTGTACTTTTAAATGAAACCATAAGTTTTACCATATAGTGTACTGGAAAACGGCAAAAAAATTCCAAGTGCGGAAAAATTGCAAAAAAAGTGTGATCGTACAATAGTTTTTGGGATATTTTATTCACCATGTTCACTATATGGTAAAACTGAGGTATCTATGTGATGCCTCAGGTCGGTGCGAGTTTGTAGACACCAAACATGTATAGGTTTACTTGTATCTAAGGGGTTAAAAAAAATTCACAAGTTTGTCCAAAAAAAGTGGCGCACGTTTTGCGCCATTTTCCGAAACACGTAGCGTTCTTATTTTTAAGGATCTATGCCTCAGTGATGGCTTATTTTTTGCGTCTCGAGCTGACGTTTATAATGGTACCATTTTTGCGCAGATGCTACGTTTTGATCGCCTGTTATTGCATTTTGCGTAAAACTTGCGGCGACCAAAAAACGTAATTTTGGCGTTTGGAATTTTTTTGCGACTACGCCGTTTACCAATCAGATTAATTGATTTTATATTTTGATAGATCGGGCATTTCTGAACGCGGCGATACCAAATATGTGTATATTTATTTATTTTTTAACCCTTTAATTTTCAATGGGGGGAAAGGGGGGTGATTTGAACTTTTAGGTTTTTTGTTTTTTTTTTATTTTTTAAAACTTTTTTTTTTACTTTTTTTTTTTATTTTACTAGTCCCCCTAGGGGGCTATAGCGATCAGCAATCCGATTGCTGATCGCTATCTGCTGATCACAGCTATACCGCTGTAATCAGCAGATTCAGTCACTTTGGTTTTCCCTCTGCTCTCGGCCGAGGGAAAATGAAAGTGAAACATCGTAGCAGCAGGCGTCATCACATGACCCTGTGCTACGATGGCAACCACCGATAGTCACGTGATAACACACGTGACTTCCGGTGGGGGCGGCGGTGAGTAACAAACATGGCCGCGCGCATTTAAATCTTGCTGCCAGACTTTGGCAGCAAGATTTAAGGGGTTAATGGCCGCGGGTGGAAGCGATTCCACCCGCGGCTAGCAGGCACACATGTCAGCTGTTGAAAACAGCTGATATGTGTGCCGATCCACGCCGCCTGCCCGCGGCAGGGGGTGGGGCTTAACGGGACACGATCCTGGACGGATAGATCCGTCCAAGGTCGTGAAGGGGTTAATGAGAAAAAAATTAACTTTTTTGAATTTACCAAATGGCTGCAATGAAACAGAGAGTGAGAAAGTTAAAGGGGTCTGAATACTTTCCGTACCCACTGTATACACAGCCAGCATCCTCTATATTATATATACACAGCCAGCATCCTCTATATTTTAATATATATAGCTAGTAGCCTGTATCTTCTGTATTCTAAATATATTATGTATATATGTATATGGCTGAGTATTCTGTTTGGGGCTCGTTATTTTGATAACCTGAAAAACGGTGCATACAGCTTTTTTCGGGCTGTCAAAATGAAGACTAGTGGTTAATGTTTGATTGGTGAGGACTGTTTGCAGAATTGGAGATTTTCCAAGAGTGGTGGTGGGACTCTGGAAGGTTCGAGGCAGAACTGGGGCGGATGCGCAGTCTCAAGGGGGCCTGAAAATTTTAGCAGTATGGGGCCCTGAAATTCCTGGTGGCAGCCCTGCCAATGTCATATAGAGCAGATGTTATAGCGTTTACCTACTGCCAGCTGCTGGATGGATCTGCTGGCTTCTTTGCTTACCGTCCTCCTGACATCTTTCATCCTGGTCAGGTGTCTTCAGAGGAGTAATGGGGGTCTTCATCCATGTAGTGATCCATGATGATATTGGATATGTAATCTCCTGGTCTCTCCTCATGGTTTTATAAAGTGTCAGGTACATGTTTTTCTTACTTGGATGACATATCTAAGCTGGTATCTGAAAAAAAAAATCCGGCCTCCTCCACCTATTAATAGCCGGCCATCACACGCCTCTTTTTTAATCACCCATGACAGATCTGTCATAAGAATAAGGAAATTCAATTACCAGTAAATGTAAAATTATCAGAGGCATGTGCTTAGATGTTATGATTAAAAAAAAAAAAAATCCGGCCTCCTCATCTCCCCTTAATAGCCGGCCAACACTCTCCTTTGTATTTTCCCATTGCCTAAGACAGCACAAAATGCTGTGCTATCAGGAGCATGGGGAAATCCATTTACTGGTAAGTAAAAAATGTGTCACACATGCCTATGACTTGTGGCGCAGATGTTATAGCGCTTACCACCAGCTGCAGGGTGGATCTGCTGGCTTCTTCTCTTGTTTTTCTCCTGGCACCTTTCATCCCAGTCAGGTGTCATCAGTGTATTGGAGGTCTCCATCCATGTAGTGATCCCTGGTGATGTTGGAGATCCAATCTCCTGGTCTTCCCCTTATGGTCCTGTGGAGACTCAGGTACATATTTTTCTTAACTTGATGACATTACTCAGCTGGTATCTGAAAAAAACAAAAAAAATCTGGCCTCCTCCACCCTTTAATAGCTGTCCATCACACACCTCTTTCCTCATCACTTATGACAGATCTGTAATAAGAATAAGGAAGGCCAATTGCCAAAAAAATGTAAAATTATCATAGGCATGTGCTTAGATGTTATGATTGAAAAAAAAAAGAAATAAAAAATCCGGCCTCATCTCCCCTTAATAACCGGCCATCACACACCTCTTTCCTCATCACCCATGACAGATCTGTCATAAGAATAAGGAAACTCAATTATCAGTAAATGTAAAACTATCATAGGCATGTGCGTAGATGTTATGATTTAAAAAAAATAAAAATCCGGCCTCCTCATGTCCCCTTAATAGCCGGCCAACACTCACCTTTGTATTTCCCCATTGCCCAAGACAGAACAAATGCTGTGCTATCAGGAGCATGGGGAAATCCATTTACTGGTAAGTACAAAATGTGTCAGACATGCCTATGACTTATGGCGCAGGTGTTATGGTGCTTACTTACCACCAGCTGCTGGGTGGATCTGCTGGCTTTTTCTCCTGTCCTCCTCCTGGCGTCTTTCATCACATTCAGATGTTGTCAGTGAATTGGAGGTCTCCATCCATGTAGTGATCCATGGTGATATTAGATATCCTATCCCCTGGTCTTCTCCTTATGGTCCTGTGGAGACTCAGGTACCTATTTTTCTTACTTAGATGACATTACTGAGCTAGTATCTGAAAGAAAAAAAAAATCCGACCTCCTCCCCCCCCTTAATAGCCAGCCATCACACATCTCTTTCCTCATCACCCATGACATATCTATCATAAGAATAAGGAAATCCAATTACCAGTAAATGGAAAAACTATCATAAGCATGTGCTTAGATGTTATGATTAATTTAAAAAAAAAAAAATCTGGCCTCCTCATCTTCCCTTAATAGCCGGCCAACACTCACCTTTGTATTTCCCCATTGCCCAAGACAGAACAAATGCTGTGCTATCAGGAGCATGGGGAAATCCATTTACTGGTAAGTACAAAATGTGTCAGACATGCCTATGACTTATGGCGCAGGTGTTATAGTGCTTACTTACTCCATCCATGTAGTGATCCATGATGATGTTGGATATCCAATCCCCTGGTCTTCTCCTTATGGTCCTGTGGAGACTCAGGTACCTATATTTCTTACTTACATGACATTACTGAGTTGGTATAAAAAAAAAAAAAAAAAAATTCCGGCCTCCTCATCTCCCCTTAATAATCGGCCACCACACACCTCTTTCCTCATCACCCATGACAGATCTGTCATAAGAATCATAAGAATAAGGAAACTCAATTACCAGTAAATGTAAAACTATCATAGGCATGTGTGTAGATGTTATGATTACAAAAAAAAAAAAAAAAATCCGGCCTCCTCATCTTCCCTTAATAGCCGGCCAACACTCACCTTTGTATTTCCCCATTGCCCAAAACAGAACAAATGCTGTGCTATCAGGAGCATGGGGAAATCTATTTACTGGTAGGTAAAAAATATGTCACACATGGCTATTACTTGTGGCGCAGGTGTTATGGTGCTTACTTACCACCAGCTGCTGGGTGGATCTGCTGACTTCTCCTGTCCTCCTCCTTGCGTCTTTCATCACATTCAGGTGTCTTCAGAATAATGGAGGTCTCCATCCATGTAGTGATCCATGATGATGTTGGATATCCAATCCCCTGGTCTTCTCCTTATGGTCCTGTGGAGACTCAGGTACCTATATTTCTTACTTACATGACATTACTGAGTTGGTATAAAAAAAAAAAAAAAAATCCGGCCTCCTCATCTCCCCTTAATAATCGGCCACCACACACCTCTTTCCTCATCACCCATGACAGATCTGTCATAAGAATAAGGAAACTCAATTACCAGTAAATGTAAAACTGTCATAGGCATGTGTGTAGATGTTATGATTACAAAAAAAAAAAAAAATCCGGCCTCCTCATCTCCCCTTGATAGCCGGCCATCACTCACCTTTGTATTTCCCCATTGCCCAAGACAGAACAAATGCTGTGCTATCAGGAGCATGGGGAAATCTATTTACTGTTAAGTAAAAAATGTGTCACACATGCCTATGACTTGTGGCGCAGGTGTTATAGCACTTACTTACCACCAACTGCTGGGTGGATCTCCTGGCTTCTTCTCTTGTTCTCCTCCTGGCGTCTTTCATCCCAGTCAGGTGTCGTCAGTGTATTAGAGGTCTCCGTCCATGTAGTGATCCATGGTGATGTTGGATATCCAATCTTCTGGTCTTCTCCTTATGGTCCTCTGGAGACTCAGGTACATATTTTTTTTTACTTGGGTGACATTACTCAGCTGGTATCTGAAAAAAAAAAAAAATCCGCCTTCCTCCACCCCTTAATAGTTGGCCATCACACACCTCTTTCCTCATCACCCATGACAGATCTGTCATAAGAATAAGGAACTTCAATTATCAATAAATGTAAAACTATCATAGGCATGTGCGTAGATGTTATAATTAAAAAAAAAAAAAAAATCCGGCCTCCTCATCTCCCCTTAATAGCCGGCCAACACTCACCTCTTTCCTTATCACCCATGACAGATCTGTCATAAGAATAAGGAAACTCAATTACCAGTAAATGTAAAACTATCATAGGCATGTGCGTAGATGTTAGGATTTAAAAAAAAAAAAAAAAATCCGGCCTCCTCATCTCCCCTTAATAGCCGGCCATCACTCACCTTTGTATTTCCCCTTTGCCCAGGACAGCACTACATGCTACTGCTATTAGGAGCATGGGGAAATCCATTTACTGGTAAGTAAAAAATGTGTCACACATGCCTATGACTTGAGGCGCAGATGTTATAGCGCTTACTTACCACCAGCTGCTGGGTGGATCTGCTGGCTTCTTTTCTTGTCCTCCTCCTGGTGTCTTTTGTCCCAGTCAGGTGCCTTCAGAGAAATGGAAGTCTTCATCCATGTGGAGGTCCCCGGTGATGTTGGACATCCGATCTTCTGGTGCTCTTTGCATTATCTTCTGGAGGCTCAGGTTCACAGCATGCTCTGATTTTATTGAGCTGGTGTATTGTTGAGGGTTTTCCAGTTGACAAATGAAAACCCTCTAAACCTGGCCTGGTCCTCAGGTGTTATAGAACACCTAGCCGCTGCTGCTTCGATGTTTTGAAGCTTAAGTGCAAGGGACCTGGGATGACGCTTAGTTGGCTACAAAAAATGAGGCAGAAAAAAAGGGTCATAGTGAACTTGGTGACAAATCATAGCAATTTTCGATTTGAAGTATTGAAAAAAACATGCTCAATGTTAAAGGAATGTTTTCCAATGTAAAAAGAATATCTTAGAGACAAAACCAGCACCACAAGCATTGCATCTCAGTCTGGTCACCTCAATGAGCTGCAATGCTACTGATAATCTATATGGATAAATATACTTCTGTCTTATCATGAATAGGATGCAAAATTATGTGTACTGTAACATGTATGTGAATTATTTGCACTGTTGCACATAATTCACATACATTGGAGAATATGTGTTGGAGAATATGTAAGTCTGATCCAAGTGACATATCAGTACATCTACTTACTATAGGGATGTATGGTGGGTCCATCCTAAGGGCTTCCACTGAGACCCAATCAATACACTGGAAGAATTGATGTTCTCGGATGTTACCATTGACTCCCAATCGCTGGACAGGATCTTTCTGGAGGAGCTGAAAATAAGAAACATATTTAGAATTTAGTAAGTGAACCCTGTGATCTGAGAAACACACAAGAATCTGACCGATCTTATTTCAAAACTATATAACGTAAATGTGTAATTGGATTGAAGGTTGTCAGAAAATGTCTGTGTAAAGCTCTGTTCAATTCCAATCACCGTGTAAGCTGTTAATATGGCAACCCTAATACTAGAATCTTATACCATGAACATACTCACCTGTTTAATGATGTCCTTGGCGCCGGAGGAAGATGTATCAGAGAGTGTGCGATGGTATGCACTCTTACTGGGCAGCATTTTGTTTAGGATGACACCAAACGAATACCAGTCAACTCCGGCGTTATACTCCTTCTTGTCCAGCATCTGTCACAGAGAATAATTAGTAGTAGTGCTACCCCCTCTATGTCACCATACTGATATGTCACTCATATTGTTGTGTAATTATATAGTAAATGGCACTGGGCTTTACTACCTATTCAAGAGACAAAAGGATCTTTCATACTCATACTCAAATGAAATGAATGAATGAATGAATGAATGAATGAAGAACATTAAAAATCAGAATGAATGTACTATATACGATTGTGGCAGAGCACACAATACCAACCCAGTGTGTTACCGTTTTAGACTTTAAAGAGCTATATGTGAAATTATGGCTGATAGAATTGATGTGGCAGTTGACATTGTCTAATATACACAGTGCAGCTTTGTCCAATGTACTAAATACTTCAGATACTTGTTATATAGTAAATATAAGTTCTCATAAATAATACATATTCCTATATCATTATTACACATTATTTTGCCACTTTAAGGCATCTGTGGACTCGATACCTCTACATTACCCCTTCTGTCATAGTGCAACATCCTTGTAGACATGTGCGCTAGGAGGAATGAGAGATTCTAGTCCTCCTATTTAGTGATTGTCAAGCTCCCATAGATGAAACATTTCACACTTGTTCTGTGGATAAGTTGAACATCCCTTAAAGTGAACCTATCAGGAACAATATTCACCCAGAACCACGAGCAGTTCTGGGTGCAGATTGCTAATTCCTGCCTAACCATCCCTGTATCTAGTAGCATAGATAAAGAGATCTTTAGAAAAAGTATTTCTAAAGATCCTTTATGATATGCTAAAGAGCGCAGGAACTAGTCACAAGGGCGTTCCTGTGCTCATTCCGCCCTCTTAGCATGTTAGCACGCCCACAGGGGCATGCTAACATGCTATTCAATGCCCATTGCCCAGTGTAATCAGTGGTGACATGCGTACCTGTGTCCAATGTCACTGCTTCAGAACACTGGGTTAGGGTTAGTGCGCATGATCAGAATGCCCGGCACTGGTGGTTATGCACCCTAGACCTCTCTGAAGCCAGGACGCATACACCTGGCTTCATAGTGCATATGTCCAGAAGTGTGGGGCATTCTGATCATGCACACTGACCCTAAGCCCAGCTTCTGAAGCGGTGACAACGGACACAAGTATGCGCGTCACCGCTGATGACGCAGGGCAATGGACATTGAATAGCATGTTAGCATGCCCCTATGGGCGTGCTAACATGCTAAGAGGGCAGAATGACCGCAGGAAATAACACCCTTATGACTAGTCCCTGCGCTCATTAGCATATCATAAAGGATCTTTAGAAATACTTAAAGATCTCTTTATCTATGCTACTAGATAGAGGGACTATTAGGCAGGGATTAGAAATATGCACCCAGAACTGTTCGTTGTTCTGGGTGCATATTGCACCTGACAGGTTCCCTTTAAAGCGGGCTTTCAGTATTTTGACATTGATAACCTGCAGTTCATCAATGTAAGATTAGTTGGGGTCTAACACCCAGCATGCCCACTGATTAACTGCTCCTGGTGTTTGTATATAACCAATATAGTTAGCGGAGCTTTGCAGCTCTGATCACTGGATAGTGGCGGCTGCTCAATACTACAGATCAGGTACTATTGAACTAAACACAGGCTGATCTGCAGTTTTTTCTACTGACCACTAAACAGCACAGAGGTGCGGCTTTCCATGCTGTTTACATCTAGTTGCTGCCAATGATGATAGCTAATCAGTGAGGATGCCGGTTGTTGGATCCCCAACAATTTTATATTGATGACCTACCCTAGGGAAGTATCATCAATATAAAAGAACCAGAAAAACCCTTTTAGGTAGAAAAATAATAATAATAAAAAAAGTAAAAATCATTCTCACCTCAGGAGCCATGTAACCCATGGTTCCAGCGTAACTGGTGGCTGTCCGGTCTCCGTGCATGTTGTCAAGAGCTAGACCGTAATCCATGATCTTAATATGGCCCGTATCAGCCACCAGGATGTTTTCGGGCTTCAGGTCTCTGTAAGAATAATAAAAAGTACCTGAATATGGAGCAGTTGTTTACTTATATCTGTGACCAATGATGACACACACTTTAATAAACATATTTTCTTTTATTGAAATACTTTCTTTGATAAAAATTCTTTTACTATATGTCCTAATCGTAACACTTTGGATATTACTGCGGCTACATGTGACAGGCCGCTCATTGTAGCTTCCTGGTAGTGATACCTACTAGAAACCCATTCACAGGGCATCAGTCTGCAGGTCACCAGGGTGGAGGGTTAAGTGCAGCTAAGCTTTAACAATGACTCAATTACCTATGGATGACGCCCTTAGAATGGAGGAACTGGATCCCACAGACTAGTTCAGCAGCATAGAATCTAACAAAAAGAAAATGAATAAGTATCAGCTCCTGAAGATAATACAATTGTGAATTCACATTAGTCAATGTCGATATAAGCATTATTCTATATTCTCCTGCTTCCAAAACAATTTTCTATTATTACTAGAGATGAGCATCTTGTTCGGAAAATGTTCACCAATTTTAAATTTGGTACGAGCCTTGGCAGGCTCGGCTTGGGCTCGGATTTCCAAACACTTTTGTCAAATGTCGGCAATGTTTGGTTATGTTTGGTAACTGTTCAGTTGGTACATATATTAAACCAACCAAAAAAACTCCTAATAAAAATGTATACTTTATTTCTTTATCAATTAAAAAGGTTATATTCATGCAACCAGAGACACACAATGTGCATATAGTGTTAGATACATCGGATGGAAAGTGTAAGGGTAATTGTATCTAGGGCTATGCAGATCAATGGTGTATAAACCTGATAGATTTAGATGCTGGACCCTAGGGGATATGACTGAATTCACTGGATCCATTGAAATTGAACAATATGAGATCAAGGCACTCTAGATTGTCACTCATTAAGTTCACTAGCAAAGAAAGAGATGCAAAATATCATACAGCTCACTGGTTGAATGTCTACAATCCAGGGATTACAGTTCACATATAAAGGATAAAGCACCATACTCCATTATTCCAAGGATAACATGTCCCCAGAAACATCCCTGGAAAGAGGCATGAATCATATCAGATGACTATAGATAGGTGGGTGAGAAAAAAGAAATACACCCATTGAGTACTTTACGATTTGTTGGTAGTGCCTCCGGGCCTACTGTCGAGCCATGCATGTCAGCAAAGAATGACAATTCATATGTCAGCAACGCTCAGTTGTGTCTTTGACCTCGCCCTTCGCCCAACGCGTTTCCCCCCATTTGTGCCTGGGGTTCATCAGGGGATCAAAGCTGACAACAGGGGAGAAAATCACATCCCCGTCATCCTTTCCAAACAGTTCAAGAAATATATACCCGGTATCAATACACCGTGGGGTATATCATGTAGATCACAGGAGCTCATAGTCAGGTGTGCTAACATGCATGGCTCGACAGTAGGCCTAGAGGCACTACCAACAAATTGTAAAGTACTCAATGGGTGTATTCCATTTTTCTCACCCACCTATCTATAGTCATCTGATATGATTCATGCCTCTTTCTAGGGATGTTTCTGGAGACATGTTATCCTTGGAATAATGGAGTACGGTGCTTTATCCTTTATATGTGAACTGTAATCCCTGGATTGTAGACATTCAACCAGTGAGCTGTATGATATTTTGCATCTCTTTCTTTGCTAGTGAATTTAATGAGTGACAATCTAGAGTGCCTTGATCTCATATTGTTCAATTTCAATGGATCCAGTGAATTAATGGTGATACCAGTCCTGGGTAACTCTAATGTGTCACCTAGTGTAAATATTTATTGCAGTTGACTCTTTTGGGTAGCAACCGCTCTACTAATTTGTGTCTGTTGTATGTGTATATGTGGTTTTGCACTTAGCACTTTATTCTGGTAAATTTGGTGATGGTTATCTTCAAGTTAGTAAGGGATACAATAGGGGCAGCAGCCGTGGAATGGGGGCACCAAGAAAGTTAGGGTGCTTAAAGCCCCATTGCTAGGCAGGGACCAATTAAGGGTGAGTCATATCCCCTAGGGTCCAGCATCTAAATATATTAGGTTTATATACCATTGATCTGCACAGCCCCTAGATACAATTACCCTTACACTTTCCATCCGGTGTATCTAAAGGCCGCTTTACATGGGACGATTTATCGTGTGTTCGCATGTGCAATCACACCCGCCCCCATCGTTTGTGCGTGACGGGCAATTTGTTGCCCGTGTCGCACAAAGTCGCTAACCCCCGTCACACGTACTTACCTCCCGAACGACCTCGCTGTGGGCGGCGAACATCCTCTTCCTGAAGGGGGAGGGATGTGCAGAGTCACAGCGACATCACACAGCGGCCGCCCAATAGAAGCGGAGGGGCGGAGATGAGTGGGATGTAACATCCCGCCCACCTCCTTCCTTCCGCATTGCCGGCGGCCGCAGGTAAGCTGCAGTTTATCATTCTCGAGGTGTCACAGATAGCGATGTGTGCAGCCTCAGAAACGACGAACAACTGGCGCGCAGAAGGACGATCGATTTTTTTGAAAATGAGCGACGTGTCAACGAGCAACGATAAGGTGGCTATTTTTGCTCGTTCACAGTCGCTCGTAGCTGTAACACGCTGCGATATGTCAAACGATGTCGGATGTGCGTCACTAACGACGTGACCCCGACGACATATCGTTAGATATATCGTAGCGTGTAACGGGGCCTTTACACTATATGCACATTGTGTGTCTCTGGTTGCATGAATATAACCTTTTTAATTGATGTAGAAATAAAGTATACATTTTTATTAGGAGTTTTTTTGTTTGGTTTAATAGTTGATACCTCTGATACTATATCCTTTTAGTCTTCAGTTGGTACATACCATCCACTCCCGGCTCCATCACAGCCATGTCAAGTATTGCAGTCAGACTCTCATCCGGGCCCACTTATTAAACTTCATGATTTTTCAATGCTTTCCCCACCCACCCACCCTCTGTGTAAAGCAGTCTGTGTTTGGTTACTCCAGCAGTGAGGGCGGAGTGCAAGGTATGCTCTCCGGAAGATTGTGTCACATCATGGGCCGGCGCCATTTTGCTGTCGGATACAGGAGATGTAGCAGCTTGCTGCCCTGATCACCTGAGTGCAGACAAGAAGATAAGCTATGCTGGAACTGAGCAGAGGTGGAGGACATCATCCGGCTGATGACCCCTAGTGTCCAAGGTGACTGTCGTGCTCCTGGAGCGGCAGGCACAGACAACGCATCCACCATATATGTAACATGGGGGATGGTACAGCACCCAGTGCTCGGCCATGTCTGAAGCGAGGTCCGTATCCAGCGCTGAGACCGGATGGCAGAGGAGCTTCCTGAAGTGATGGTGGTATCTGCAGGGACCAACTCCCCCATCAAGGAGACCAACAGGGGTAAAACCCCTGGGGACAAGACCCTTGGAACCAGTCTGCTGAAGCCAGCAGGAGAAGGAGGAAGAGGAATAAGAGGAAGAAGTCCTCCCACCCCTGAGTGAGTCAGCCATCCAGCCTTCCACCCCACCCTGCAGTCCATTGGAGCCCTATCTCTGGTTTCTCCCTGAAAATGGACGAGACATTTGATGTGGTTGAAGAGAGGATGAGGGCAGATGCCTTAGCCCGGGACTGGCTGGCTGGGCCGAAGAGAGTCAACTTTGAAAAGGGCTGTACCCAAGGCAAGGTCATCGACTTTAATCAGTCCCGAGGCTTTGGGTTTATAGCTGAAGATAAGACTGGGTACCATATATATGTGAATCAGGTCATGGTCAAACGGCATACCCTCGTCCACAGACCCTGTATGTGGGGCAAAGGGTATCGTTCATGCACCTGTGGTGCCGCAAGGGGTGATATGCGGTGAGGTGGGAGGAAGAGGCTGAGGAAGAAAGGCAAAGCCTGCGTTGCGGGAGAACACTATCTGTCAGTCGGTGGGAGACCCATCACCAAGAGGAGCATATAGCTCAATCCCCGAAGAGTGCCTGTGGCCCAGATCCCCATTTGGCAGAACAGGAATATCAGCAAACTGCCGCCTGTTTAAGCACCGTGGCAGGTACTGCCATAAATGTTACTGGTAACTAGACGGCACAACTATTTTATGCCAGCAGCAACATTCTCCGAGAGGACCGTGGCCAGAGTGAATACATGCACCAGCCATGGAACTCGACCAGGCCCCTTCCCCTAAATCCTAGGAAACCTGGAAAAAGAAGGTGTCCTGAACCGGACTAATGACCCCTGTCTGTTCCACTGTTGGCTGATGGCCAAGTTAAAAAAAGAGCTAGTTCCAGAGCCCTTTTGTAAAGGAAGGAATCGGGGCCAGTCAGGTCTCCATTAGGACCCTAAGTTGTGCAGGAAACCACGTTGGCTGAAAGAGGCCCTAAGGTGAAATTTTTTACAGGAAAGGAGATATTGCCAGATAGGCCTGGTTTTTATTTCCCCCCTTCAAGTTTTGTGCTTATTGCGCTCTCCTCTGCTGGATTTGGAGAACTTTGAGCCCTCTGGGTTGTAGGCGTATACCCCCTCAGACAAGGACTTGCCCCTTGCAGCTCTCAGGAACTGTGCTCCAAACTGCCGTTTGAAGTTTTCCTTCATGGACTTTGCCCATTTACACCCTGACAATATAGATTTTTCCCTAACCAACCCCTGAGAAACTGTGTCCAGTCCAGTGAATCGTGAGTGGAGGATGACCCGATGCACTGGCCAGGTCGGGATGTGTTTTATTTTTTATGGATGAATAGTTTTAAGGACTGTACCACCACCTTTATGGCGTCTGGTGAAGTACTGTGCCCTTGGACTGGAATGGTAACTGTTGGCCTACAGGCCTGTTTTTAAAACACAGACTTTGTTTGTTCAGGAGATTTAGGCTTGTCCGGCCTGAAGAAAGAAAATGTTAAGACCCCGAAGAAGAAAAGACTAGATAGAGATATATCTTGGTTTTATGCCTGATTTTATTGTGTTGCAGATTTCTACATGACCAAAGATGGTCACGGTTAAAGAAAGGTGGAATGTATGAAGGTGGACTGTGCCGTGCAAACACCTGAAGACCTCTATGTTTGTATTAATTGTATACTGTACATTTATATGTGTAGTAATGATAAGAATTGCTATCAGCAAAATGCAACATTGTTTAAAACGTGTGTTCAATAAAGCATGTAAAGTTTAGAACTGTTGTGGACTCATCTGTAGTATATAACAAAGCACGGTGTCAACAAGATCCAAAACTGCCAGCTAATGGCTGGGACATCCCGCTGCAACCAGGTAATACCTCCACACGCACTCCACTATACATGCTTTCCCACCTGTCTGTAACATGCTGGGGCTGGCACAGGACTGCATCCCTCACCCGAATATACTGGCCCTGGATACATTACACTCCGGCAGCCTCTGTGGCCCACACTCCTCTTGCACTTTGAAAGCAACCGCCGCAATGCAGGGTATAGTTGCGGCCCACACACAGCCCGCACTCTGAGGGTATGTGCCCATGATAATTTATAGCAGTGTTTTGGACACAGCGTGTTTCTGCTGCATCCAAAACGCTGTATTATACAATAGAAGCACAGTGGATGGGATTTATAGAAATCCATGCAAACTGTGCTTCTTTACACCATAGCATAAAGTAACGGCTCTTAGAGCAGCAGCATGTCAATTTATGCTACGCAAATGCGAGTGTTCTCCACAAGGAGAATAGACGAAAAGACCGAAGCGCCCCAACGCTGACCATGGGCACGGGCAGCTGTAGTTTCCTGCGGAGGACACTTACGACTCCACAGGAAAGGACATGCTGCTTCCAGGATGAAATGTGTCCTGAACATGTGCACTGACACTGAAAATAAAAGTTGCTGCCGGAGTGCGGAGCAACCCGCACTCTGGCAGCATTTCAACTTTGAAGGCACTGCCGGACTGTCTGAATGCGTGCCATCTGCTGGCAAAAAAACGCGTTCTTTTAGCCAAGAGATCCCGATTTGGTGCTGAAATTTATATACAATACTGCATCGACTTTTTGCCAAAATATGCAGATTTAGTGCAGGAATTTGTGGTATAAATTTCAGCAACAAATCTGCATCTCCTGGCAAAAAAAACCCCTCAGTTTTTATGCAGTTTCCTGCCAAGAGATGCAGATATAGTACAGAAATGTCTCTATCTAGATGTCCCAGTAGCTGTGAACTCAAGGAATGATAAAGGCTCTCTTAAAGGCTCTCTCACAGCAGCTGTCAACCTGATAACTTTAAGGGAGACTTTAAGAAAGCCTTTAACGTTCCTTGAGTTCCCAGCTGCTGGGACATCTGGATGCTGTGAACGGGCACCAGAGTTCAAAGCCTCCAGGTGTCCCAACAGCTGGGAACGCAAAGAAACTTAAAGGCTCTCTTAAAAGCTCCCATAAGGTTTACGGGCCTTACATAGTACATAGTTTGGGGTCAGTCCCCTTTTATTGTGCCACAGCATACACATGGACCCATTTGAGCTTGGTGGTCCATTATGTAATGCTTCATGTTCGTTTAGTGTGTCTTTTTACAGAATGGACCTAGGTCTTTTTACATAAATGCATTAAAAGTTATATTTTAAGTCTTTTTCTGTGTCATACACCTATTTGCTATTGTGTTATACTAACTTTTGTGGTGTCGGGAATCTTTATTCCACGTACAGTGGTAACTTGCTATTTAGTTTATACTCTCAGGAGCTGACCTTTCAGAATTGGAAGTAACGCTGTGACTGAAATATCTAACTACCCATATATGTACAAAGTAGCTTCAAGTTTTACTTAAAGTAGTTGTCCGGTCTCAGAAGAAAAGTCTAATGTGACGGTGTAAAAAGGGCACAGTGTCAATATTCCTTTATATTTACCATGTGTTTGGGCAGTCTCGTGCATGTATGCAACTTACATACTTGGGATTACATGCAGACTATACTCCTGCACTTCTCTCAATTCTCTCCTATTGAGTGAAGCCGGGTGAGACTAGTCGGCACGTGACCATATGTTTACAAACACAGGATCGCCCACCTGAACATTGAAACAGAGAGATCATGTGACTGCTGACTTTACCTCTGATGCAGGGCAAACTATAAGACACTTTACCTGGCACTGGTGATGTCAAGCCGCCCCTTCTTCCGTAGAAGTTTGGCAAAGTCCCCGCAGCGCATGTATTCCATACCAAGAAAGAGACTGTTCTGTAACATGAAATGAAGCATACTTGTATATGCATTTATTATACATTATAGACAAATATACATTGGAATATTTAAACCCTTAAGTAATGACGACAGATATTTTCTGTCAAAAGTAGGTGTCAGTTCCTGCATTATGATGGATATGCTCATCATGAACTTGAACTGTCACTGTGCGGAAACACAGGGACAGGTCCACGCCGGCAGCAGTCACAGACAGCTACCAGTACGACTAGTGATGTGGTGACCAATTACAGCTGCCCCTGCTCTCTGATCAATGTGATTGCTTAGCCAATTTGACTAACATACTGTATCACAGCATGTGATCGGCAAAAGTTCAGAGATCAACTTAGCTGACAGCTGCACTCCAGCAGAAACAGCCAGCGTCGGTGACAGCACCGCTACAGGCTAATTTACCAGACAAATATTGTGATTAATAGCAATCACGGCATTTAGAAGGTTGTGAGGGAGCTCAGCACAATAATGGGGAGCCAACGGTTGACATGGCACTCACAGGCCAAACAATGACCTCCAGCTTTGCCAGGTATGATGGCCTGTTAGACTCAGCCATGGCATAGTTCTAACAGGCATTCTGCCTGTGTAATCTGACAGCTCTGATGCATTGAAATACATGACAAATAAAAGGAAAAGTCATATAGAGGGACTAAATGAGAAAAAGTCATGAAAAATTAGCAAAAATTTTACCCCCCCATATAAAGAACAACAAATATTACACCAATAAATAGACACGTTTATGTATACTTTATTGATTTTTATAACGTAAAGTGAAATACAATTTTTACAAGTTATGTTGACAACAAGCAAAATAAGACACGTTTATGTAAAAACAAAAATAATCAAAAAATACACATATTTGGTATTGCCACATTTGCATCAACCTATGCTTTTGCATCATAAAGCTTAACAAAAATGTAATAAAATGTGTCAAAAAGTCATGTGATTAGAATTGGTATACCGAAGATAGCGTCCAGACGTTTGTCAGTACTGTAGCGAGGCGAGCCCGCTAAATTTATGAGGTGCATGTATACCGAAGTACTAGCTGGGCACAATGTATTGGGCACTATAATAAAGTATTTGCAATTTTCAGTTTGCAATGTGCACTGCGTACTTGTTTATGGAGTTAAAATTGTCATTGCATCCGTAGATGAATTCTCAGAGACTTAATATCCAAATTGTGGTAACTTGTTTTTTCTTTCTTCTGTTCCGGCACTTAAGGGCTCTGCAAATGGAGTGCAGAAACTATTCTAGAAAAATCTGTGTTCCAAAAGTCAATGGTCACTTGCCATGATTAGGAGATGTTGTGTAACCAACTACTGGGCAATTTTTACCTATTTTCCCTTGTGAAAATGTAAAATCTGGGACCAAATTTTATTGGTAAAAATATATTTTTTTTCTTCATTGCTCAATCAACATTTTGTGAAACACCTGTGGTGTCAATATGCTCAATGCACCCCCAGATTATTTTATTAAGGAGTGTAGATTGTTAAATGGGGCCACTCATGTTGGGTTTTGCTGTCCTGGCACCAGTGGCATAACTAGGATCCGATGGGCCCTGGTGGAAAATTTGGACCTGGCCCTCCCCCATATATTGGTCAGCTGCATGGACCCTAGCAGCATTCTAAATCCTATAAGGCCATATGAGTTACCCTCTTCCTCCTTACATTATGTAGTAATTCCCCCATCCTGGGCCCATCTCGATATATTTGTCCCCCATCATGATATATATGTTTATATGTCCCCCATCCACGTATACATGTTCCTCATCCCGGGCACATCCTGGTACATATAAGTTCCCCATCCTGATACAGTATATATATATATATATATATATATATACTGTATGTCCCTCATCCTGGGCCCATCCTGCTATATATGTCCCCCAAACTGGTATATAGTTCTCCGTCTTGGTATGTGTGTTCCTCATTCTGGGCCCATTCTGGTATTCAGTATATATGTCCCACAATCGGGGCCTATCCTGGTATATGTATATGTGCCCCATCCTAGGCCCATTCTGGTATATATGTACCCTATCCTAGTATATATGTCTCACATTCTGGTCACATCCTGATATCTATCTCCCATATCCTACTATATATGTCCCCCATCTTGGTGTATATGCCTCCCAATCTGGCACTGCATTTTAATACATGAAAAATGATTCTATTACCTTTCTCATTGCTTCCCAGCACACAGCGTCCTCTGCTGAAGCTACAACTGAATTCAGTGTGCAAGTGATGGGCAGCGCATGACGTCACTGCCAGTCACAGGCGCGCCTACATTAGCTGTTGGCCTCTGTTTGGCCGGCAGCTTGTTTTCCTGTGCAGGGATCTGACTGGTTTCTGTGCAGAAATATATTTCAGTTGAATGCGCATCTTTTGTTATTTTTGTGAAAAATCAAAATTTGGACTTCAGCAACATTTTGATTGGAAAAAACGTAATATTTCAACATTATAAAATTCTGTGAAGCACCATTGGGTTCTGTTTAAATTTCTTCAGGGGGTTTAGTTTCCAAAATTGGGTCACTTTTTATGGGATTCTGCTGTTTTGGCACCTTGGCAGCTCCGCAAATGCTACATAGTGTCCAGAAAGTATTCCAGATAACTTTTCATTCCAAAAATCAAATAGCGCTCCTTCCCTTCCTAGCCCTGCCTTGTTCCCAAACAGTAGATTCCTACCACATATGGAGTACTGACAAACTCAAGAGAAATTACATAACAAATTGTGTGATAAATTTTGACCTGCTATCCTTTAAAGGAGAAATTTGGGGATAAAGCAACATTTTACCCTTGAAAAGATGAAAAGCAACATTATATTAAATGAAAAATATAATTTTTAGTTTATTTTCCAGCTTGCATTAATTCCTGTGAAGCACCTAAAGTGTTAACAAACCTCTTAAATGTAGAACACCTTGAGGGGTACAGATTTTAAACTGAGGTTTTGTTTGACATGTTCTGACGTAGTTCAGCTAATTTGTGTAACTCCGCTGTGGTGGTGTTAGTGGGGTTATACAGAGCTCAGCATTCTGAGGAACGCTACATCTACAGCAGAGAAAACAGGAATGTTATCAATACTGCATGACAAGCGGTCTAGTAAATCCCTTTAGGCCTCCTTCACGAGTCAGTATTTCAGGTACGTGTGGCTTCCGTATTTTTCACACATGACACACCTACCCATTATAACCTATGGTGCTGCTCACTTGTCCGTGCGCCATCTGTGTGCTGTACGTGTTTAATATTAAAAGAATAGGAAAAGGTTTGTGATATCTTTATTTCTTTAGACATACTGGAAAAACATAAATGGCACACAGATGACACATTGATGACACATTGATGGCACACAGATGACACACTGGTGTAAAAAAACTGACGATGAGTGAAGGAGCCCTTAAAGAGGCTGTTCAGATTTAAGAAAAAAGCTTGCTCTTCCAGAAATAAAGTGCTGTCTAACCATGGGCTGTGCTTGGTATTTCAGCTCAAATACATTCAAGACTATACAGAGCCATTTTGCTCTGAACACTAATAGCTTCTATATCACCTCTGTACTGTTTGCCCCCTGCCAGAGGCATCGACCATTAAGCAGTGAAGCTTTTAACACAAGCAGTGACATTTGGTAAAGGGGTTTTCCACTATTATGATATTGATTACTCAGCCTTAGAATAGATCATCAGTATCAGATTGGGGAGGGTCTTATCAGCTGTTACCGGCTCCTTCAAAATTCCCATGTAAAGATTGTAAGGAATGAATATTGTTTAGTGGTCACTGATGGGTACAGCAGAACAGCTTCTGTTGAGATGAATGGGTCATCAATATCAAACCAGTGGAAACCCTTTTAAGGCCCTGTGCGCACTTACTGGATTTTGCCGCGGATTTTCTGTGGATTTGTTGCATGTTTCGCTGCAGAAAATGTTCATAACATCTCTGCAGTGAATCACCAGCAAAACCTATGGGAAAAAAAATCCTGTGCGCACTAGGCGGATTTTGACAGCTACATGTTTTGCTGCGGGATTCCCGCAGCAAAAACAATTGCATGTCAATTCTTTTCCGCACGTCGCTGCGGGATTTCACTCCATTGACTCCAATGTAATTGTGAAATCCCGCAGGGAATAACGCAGGCAGCAAATTCTGTGCGGTTCACTGTGTTTTCCTGCGTTATTCCCTGCGGTATTTCGCGGTTTACCTCCGGTAATGTACATCGCTTGCCTGCGGGGAAGTGATGTCATTACAGGAAGAGGAAGCAGAGCAGAGAGTAAACACACAGATCACAGACACACACAGACACACACAGACATAGAACACAGACACAGACACATAGAACACACATAGAAAGCAAACGGAAATATAGAAAACAAAGCATGTGGGCTCCGCTGTATATTTAGTGTCCAGCCGAGGTAAGCACACAGCGACGGCCCGGTATTCTCAGGCTGGGGAGGGAGAGGGGCAGGGTTAATGTCCCCCGCCTCACTCCCCCTCCCGCAGCCGAGAATATCAGCCGCAGCTGCCTCGGCACTGTCGCATGCATTATGCAGCAGTACCGGAGTGTCCCCGACTCTTTTTGCTGCCGTGTAGCAGTGGCAGTCAAGGTAATACAAGGAGTTAATGGTGGCGGATCACCGCTATTAACTCCAGGCTTGATCATGGCAGCGTCTATGAGACAGCTGACATGATCAACCCGTAAGTATAGTGAAAAAACACACAATGAAAAATCCTTTATTTTAAATAAAACACAAATAAGCCTCGTTCACCCTTTTATTAACCCCTCCCGAAACAAAGCTCCAACGTAATCCACAGCGCCGGCGTCCTGCGATGCTTGCATCCAGCCGCGACTGACACAGACACTGCTGAATGCAGCCTCGCAGTGAGACAGCAGAGGTAACCACAGGGCATTTCCCACGGCCGGTATTGTGAACTCACTGCCGACCGTGGGAAATGCAGAGTGTGCTCACAGGGACTATCCCTCTATCTATCTATCAATCATCCTTCTATCTATCCCTCTGTCTGTCTATCTATCTATTCTTCTATCTATTCTTCTGTCTATTTCTCTATCTCAGAATGAAATTACTTTTTTTTTTCAATGTGCTTTATTGCATTGAATGCAATAAAGCACATACCAACCCGCACGCAGCAAAACCGCGGCAATACCGCGGTAAAACCGCGGCAAACCGCATGCGGTTTTCGGGTGCGGTTTGCCACGTTTTTTTTACCGCGGGTGCGGTAATCTTTGAATACCTGCGGAATTTTCTTGAGAACATTCCATTTTCCAGTGCGCACAGGGCCTAAGGCTGGGGTCACACCAGCAGGTTGATTATACAAATCACACTGTTCACACTGTATGCAATCAGAGTATAATCAGAATGTAATGTTACCTTGGTCTGGAATGAGAAGTCTGCGTGGACAAGGAAGGGGCTTCCAGTTGCCAGCTGAAGAACTCGCCTCTCCACCATGACATCCTCGTCATCACCAGCTGCTAGCAGGGCTCTCTTGCTGATGATCTTAACAGCAAATTGTTTGCGGGTTAAAGTATCTTCCGCCATCAGGACTTTTCCAAAAGCTCCAGAGCCGATCGTTTGATGGAATAGTAATCTCTCTTTGATGGAAGGAGAGCTTGTGCTGGAGGTGGTTGGCCGAACACCGCTGTATCCTATCGGGGGAGATAAATGGGATATATTACTTGGCTGTACATTATTCACAATGAGGACATCGTAAGCTCTAAGTAAAGCATTTGCATCATGTGAGTTGTCAAAACATTGAACAATGTGAACATTTAAAGGGTTTTTCCAGAATGACACTTATCACTAGAGGTAAGCAGATATGGCGAGTTTCAAGTTCGCCAAATCGCATGGATTTTACCGGAAAATTTTGATTCACAGTGAATTTATTCTCTATAAACTCAAGTCCTTTATTAACCCTTGGGGTGTTGAGAGCCCACGGACATAAGAAACATAAGATATAGAAAAAAAAATCCTACTAATATCACACTGCTTACTGTCTCCTGTAGGTCCTTGGTCCTTCTTCTCACCGCTGGTGAGCGGGGTGTCTTCATGCTGAGCCAGGACTTTTGGCCGCATACACAGGAATGCCCTGGGTACTCCGAGAGTACACGTCCTAAAGTCATGGCGCACTTCATTATGTCACTATGTGCGCTTCACCTTACAACAAGCCTTCTAAACCAGGACTTTTGGCTATGACTAAGCCTGTGATGTTTCTGTGCATGATGGCAACTCTGTACAGGAGATCTGAAGAGGTGTTTTACCATGTTGTACCACTCTGTAGGGTCTTAATAGCTGTGTATGTTTAATCTGGTGCACAACGCTAACCAGAAATGCTTTTTGAGTGTTTCCTAACACTAAAGTGCCCCAGGCTCGCTATAATAAGCCTCCACAACACCTTTTCTGTACTTTTGAGTGATGACTGCAGTAGACATTTGGATAGATTCTACAACTGTCAGTCAACTGCCACAACACATCAGACTCTCGCCTACCTTGACAAGCTTCAAAAGGAACCTGAAGACCCACCTCTTCCGACAAGCCTACAACCTGCCGTAACCCTCAGTCTGATGCAGCGCCGCACAATCAGCTCTTCCCTCACCTACTGTATCCTCACCTATCCCTTGTAGACTGTGAGCCCTCGCGGGCAGGGACCCCAATCCTCCTGTACCTGTCTGTGTCTTGTATTGTTTATGATTATTGTACTTTCCCTATTATGTATACCCCTTTCACATGTAAAGCGCCATGGAATTGATGGCGCTATGATAATAAATAATAATAAAAGAGCAAAGGTGTGGTAAAGTGTTCACTGCAGAATGCCCAGAGGTCCGGGGCAGGGTGCACCAGAGAAAATCTACAATTTTCTAAGTCGTAAAACCAAAAGAAAAAAAATGAACAAAGATCTGACAAATACTAATAACTTTATTATATTATATGACAGAAAAGGTTGTCTGGAAACAACTGAGCATCACAAATTAGTACAAAACCTGTAGGAAACACATAATAGAAGGGAGATTCAGGCTGCATGGGCATAAATAGCAAGGTAAATATTGATGAGTCAATGTAAATAGAAAAATAGGTAATAGACATAAATGACTCATTAAATATCACACATCACATAGTTAAGCCTAAATAATAAAAAAAATACAATGCTGGTAATAAATATAAAGTGTCAAGTGCTGTGAAGTAGGTGGTATAAAAGGTATTAGGCTGATACATTTAAACAGTATAGGAAACACTAAGTCATTATGGTGCAGACCAAAGTGGCATGTATAGAGTATAAAAAGTATTGCCATGTGTCTTGCAGCACCAGCAGAAATGTACATGAGACGCCCACCCCAACGCATGTTTCGGCGTCACCTTCTTTAGGGGGACTGCAGTAGACATCTGGATGGATGCTACAACAGTCACTCAAGAGCAAAGGTGTGGTAAAGTGCTTACTGCAGAATTTCCAGAGGTTAGAAGCAGCGAGCACCAGAGAAAATCTACATATTCGAATTTGTGATGCTGATAAAATATACATTTGCAGAATTCTTTTTAGAGAATCACACCAGCACTTTTTTTTGTGTGTATAACATTACTCACCATCAATATTCTAGCTATTTAACCACTTAATAACCGGGCTTGTTCACCCCTTTCCTTTCCAGGCACTATTGGGGGTTTTATCAAACATATGCCTTTAACCCCTTCACCCCGAGCAATTTTCTGTTTTGTTTTGGGGGTTTTTTCCTCCCCTTCTTCCATGAAGAACTTTTTAATTTTTTTGTCAATATAGCTGTATAAGGGTTTGTTTTTTGAGGACAGGTTGTACTTTGAATTGCACTATTCATTTTACCTATAATGTAGTAGAAAATGAGAAAAACTTTCCAAGTGCATTGAAATTGCAAAAAATTGTAATTACACAATTTTGAAGGTTTTTTTAATTTTATTTACCATGTTCGATATATGATAAAATTAACATAGCAATTTGATTATCCAGGTAAGTACAAGTACATAGATATCAAACATGTAAATTTTCTTTTACGTGGTGAAAATTCTGGGGAAAATTTGTATATATTATATATATATATATATATATATATATATATATATAAATTTGTTTGTGTCATCAATTTCCGAGACCTGTAACGTTTTCATTTTTCGTGATCTGGGGCTGTGTTGGCTCTTTCTTTGTGCCCTGAGCTGACATTTTTATTGATACCATTTGGGGGTAGATACAATGTTTTGACTGCCTCATATTGCATTATATTGCAATTTTGCAGTGAACAAAAAATGTAGTTCTGGAATTTTGATTTTTTTTTTTGTTTTGTTTGGCATTTACTAATTGGATTAATTAAAATTTAAAAAATAACACATTTCTGAAACTAGCAATACCAAATATGTGCATGTTTATTTTTTTCAAACAGTTTTGTTTTTAATGGGGCAAAAAGGGGGAGGCTGATTTGAACTTTTGTGCCATTTTTATTTTTTTCATATTTTTCCCCATTTTATTTTTTACATTTTACTTTATTTAATAGTTCCCTTAGGGGACTTGAAGCTGTGATCATCTGATCTCAAAAGTCATGAAGGGGTTAATACTACTAAAACAAATTTCTTGTTTGGATACTCAGATAATTATTGCCCCTTTTTTCATGATACATGGGCTTAATTTTCATTTTATGTGTGTACTCCTCTTATCTTTTGTTGCTGATATTGGGGGAAAATGTAAACAAAAATAAGAAAGAAATATTTATCTTTGCTCTTTTTTTTCCACCACAAAAGACCACTAAAAACATTTTAAATGATTTACCCCTTTCCATACAAAATATTTTTATATACGGAGCATATTTTTTTTTTTTTCAATAGGGGCAAAGCTACAAACAGCGATTCAGACTGGCAGGGTTTCTTTTTTTAGCTTTGTTTTATTTATTTATGCTTTTTTTCTGTTTTATTTGTGCTTTTTTATTTCATATTTTATACATTATTCCCCTTATAAAGTCTTACAAGACCTTTGGCGCTCATCTTAACATATTAATACAATCTTTAAATTGCTGAGTCCCCCTTTAACTGAAACTGGCGTATTTGCTCCATTTTCAGGGGAATCTCAACCTCAGTGGTGTAACGACTGCGGTCGCAGGGGTCGCCATCGCGACCGGGCCCGGCAGGTTTGGGGGCCCAGTGCCCCCCCTGCAGGGAAACAGCTGGCTCCTCTCAGTGAGAGAGGAGCTACACTGTTCCTTTACTTTCAGCCAGTCGTGTGGTCTCCCCAGGCCCCATGCTCATCAGGGGCCCACCCGCAGCTGCGCTACTCTTAACTATATCGGCGTGTGCAGCGCGCTGATATAGTTAACCTCTGCAGTAGAGCCAGGAGATGCAATCTTCCTGCACTGTTACTGATGACAATGATGAGCGCACGCGCACTACATCAGAGTCCCAGCGTGGTGACGTCATAGCAAAGCGCCGGGACTAGTCTCTGATATCTTGTGCAAGCGGTGACAGTGCTGTGATTACTACATAATAAAGGGGAGCAACAAGTTTGTCTTTATAGGATTTAGAAAGCTATAAGGGCCCGTTACATCTGACATCAACATGCAGGGCTGCCACTAGGAATTTCAGAGTCCCATACTGGAAAAATTTTGGGGCCCCTTTGAGACTCCACCCCAGCACTGCCTCTGCTAGCACAGCGGTGGATATCGCTGCTTCATAGATCCCATACAGATTGTGTTAACTCACTAGTGCTTTGTAAATACATAGCGATGGATAACGCTTTCAATAGAGCCTTATCTCACAAGCGCATACCTAATAGCAATTTGCACATGTTCCCTACTCAAGGAATTTCTATGGTTTGAAGGTTTAACTCATTTGTTGATCATTGACAAAGGCCATGTTCTGGGCTGCAACGTCTGATGCACTTAGACTGAATGTTTAATACATTTTCCAAGTTTTTCACTTTAATCTGGGAGTGCCTCTTTTCTATTATTACTCCTCTGTATAATATCCCCCCACACACAGTGCTCCTCTGTATAATATCTCCCCACAAACAGTTCTCCTTTGTATAATTTCCCACACACACACTGCCCCTCTGTATAATATCCTTCACATACGCTGCCTTCTGTATATTGTCCCCAACACAAGCTGCCCATCTTTATATATATCCTCCCACAGACTGCCCCTTAGTATATCGCTCCACACACACACACACTGCCCCTCTGTATAATATCCTTCTGGTAAATATGTCCCACTCCTTGTATATATGTCCCCCTCCTTGGCCCATCCTGGTATATTTGTCCCCTTCATAACTCTTCTTGATGAAGGGCAATGTCTGCTACCCTCTCCTCCTGTTGAATCTCTATCCTGGTACATAACTCTGCTTGCTGACAGGCAATGTCTGCTACCCTCTCCTTCTGTTGAATCTCTTTCCTGGTACATAATTAAAGCAAATTTAAGAGGCATAAAATGTAACTTTTAATCTAATATATTAAAAGCTTTTTTGAAAAGCTGGTAACCCAAAGCTCACTGGACTGCTGGTAACCAGCTTTGTGTGAAGTCCAGGGAGCCTATGACATATAACAAAATAAACAAAAAAAAAAAATAAACAAAAAAACAAAACATACATAAAGAAAATATTGAGTGTGATAATCTCACCCAAGGTGGAGACAGTGGTCCCAATAGTGAGTGCAAAAAAATTATCAAAACTAACTCAATATAAAAAAACCATATAGCGTGAGGTGGTCCTCAAAGGATGGATCCACCAATATTAGGCTTATTTAGAGAATGAGTTATGAACGATCTCACCCATTCGTCGCAGCTTGGGGTAGACAAATCTTCCTCAGAGGGTCCTCACAGCATCCAGCTGGCCCTATAATGTCCCTGAGGAAAACTAATAGTGTCTATTACCCCAATGACTTCCGCCCTCACAAGGGCAGACCACATCTAACCCTCTCTTAGTGCCCCTACAATGTTCCTGGCCCTTGTCCCGACGCGTTTCATCTCTCTAGAATCATCAGGGGACTCTGGAAACACATAGGAGGTCAGAGGTCTATAGCCCAAGCTCTGTATAATATCCTTCTGGTAAATATGTCCCACTCCTTGTATATATGTCCCCCTCCTTGGCCCATCCTGGTATATTTGTCCCCTTCATAACTCTTCTTGATGAAGGGCAATGTCTGCTACCCTCTCCTCCTGTTGAATCTCTATCCTGGTACATAACTCTGCTTGCTGACAGGCAATGTCTGCTACCCTCTCCTTCTGTTGAATCTCTTTCCTGGTACATAACTCTGCTTGTTGTGACGTATGCTATGTCATCTTTACATTCATTATATTTAATACTCACCGATGTATGACTGTATTTTCCTCTTTGTAAATCTTTTCTGATGGTGGAAGGTGTGATTTTGTGTAGACTGGAGTCCGGCCGGGTGTTAAATTATTCCCTGGTGTGATCATCATTTGTTAATTATCATTAACAAGCTGAACTCCCATAATCCCCCTTACCTACTCCTTTAGTTTTCCCTATATATTTGTGTGCTTCTTAAGGGGTGCACGTGTGTGGGGTGCTTGCATGCGTGTTATCTTATGCAAAGTGCCATCGTTGCTAAGTGTGGGGTTATTTCAATGGCAGTTAGGGTGGCTTTACATGCTGCGATCTCGCAAGCGAGATTGCTAGCGTGCGTACCCGCCCCCATCATTTGTGCAACACAGGCAAATCGCTACCCGAGGCGCACAAAATCGTGCGGACCCGTCACACTACTTACCTGCCTAGCAACGTCGCTGTGACCGGCGAACCACCTCCTTTCTAAGGGGGCGGTTTGTTTGGCGTCACAGCGGCATCATTAAACGGCCGCCAAATCAAAGCGGAGGGGCGGAGATGAGCGGGACGTAACATCCCGCCCACCTCCTTCCTTCCTCCTCACTGGCGGCGGCCAATCAACCATTAACGGTATTTCTATCTCCATCATCCTATGTGCTTTTACTGTCCACTTTCACTGCCCTGTCCCCCCTCCATCACCACTCATCCACATCAGTCCCTCTCCCCTCCCCTCTCCTATCTATAGCTCCCAGGCTCTTTTCACCTATCTTTTTTTTTTAAATTCTTTATTTATACAACAGACCCTTACAAACCATAAAGCAGTCAGTTGGCAAAATAGACAAAAACAGTTGAACAGAGTTTAGGAGAATACATCTCAATACAAAATCAATAGCATCTGAGCCAACCCCACAAATTATCGAACAGGTCCGTTCTTTTTCAATTTTTATCATAAACAAGAAAGAGAAGTACCAATAGGAGGCAAGAGTGCCTAAGGAACATTCAGACATCTCTCAACAAGGGAGAGTTCACACCAACTGAGAGAAAAGAAAGGGGGTGGAATGTAGAGGAAGAGTGGAAAGGGGAAGGGATAGGGCAGAACGGGGGGGGGGAAGGTTAGAGTGAAGGAAGGGAGAGGGAAAGGAAGGAGAGAAAGGGGGAAGAAGATGGGAGAAGAGGAGAAGAAGGGAAGAGAATAAGAAGAGGAGAGAGCGGGGAGAGAAAAAAAAAAAAGGGGGTGGGGGGGGGAGGTTTGCCAGGGGGGAAAGGCCAGCGACATAGGAGAATGCGCTCCCTCTATGCATCACGCAGAAGGAGGTCGTATTCATTGGAGAGCTTAAATTGCATCCAGGGAAGCCAGATCCCGTGGAAGCGCTCGTACCGATCATGTCATGCAAGGAGGAGGTCAGTTCCTCCATCTGCAGAAGCTCATTGACCCTGGAGGCCCAGAGGGACAGGGCAGGGGGGGCGTCCGACTTCCACTTCAAGGGGATGCATGATCTGGCCGCCATCACCAGAAAGTGCAGAAGCGACTGTTTGTATGCAGAGACAGACATCTCAGTCAATTGGAGAATGAACAGCTCCGGACCCAAGGTCTGCGATATTCCCGTCACGTGTTTAATCACCTCCCCCACTCCGCTCCAGAACCCTCTGAGGGCCGGACACGACCAGAATATGTGTACAAAGTCCCCCTCGGCCGTCCCACATCTCCAACAGCACGGGTCTACGCCTGGAAACATCTTGTGTACTCTGGTTGGGACCCTATACCACCTCGACAGAAGTTTATAATTGGATTCCTGAAGTCTGGAGTTTATGGAGGTCTTGTGGGCGAGCTCCAAAATTTTATTCCTTTGCGTATCTGTCAGGGAAAGGCCCAGGTCTTGTTCCCATTGTACAAGAAATGTGGGGGGGGGAGGTCACCTGGGTCCGTCAACATCCTGTACACCAGGGAGAGAGAGTGCCGTAACACTCCCTCCCGGGTACACAGCGCTTCAAACTCCGTGGGGCGAGCCGTGTACAGAGAGTGGTCGGGGAGAGAGCTAATGTAGTGTCTGAGTTGCATGGACCTCCAGGTTCCCAACTGTCTCGGTGTCTCGCATACTGTGAGTGCCCCGAGCGAGGGCCAGCCCCCGTCAGTTATTAGGTGACACGCCCGAAAGCGCCCCTCCTCTATCCATTGGCGAAAGACGGGATCCGTCAGACTTGGATAGAAGTCTGGGGAGCCAATTACGGGTGAGAGAGGAGAGGGGACTGGGAGTAGTAGTCTGCGGATCTGACCCAGGGAACAACACTCCAGAGTGGCACCAATTGTAGGGTGATGCCTCAGGTTAGCGGGAAGAGGGCTCGGTATCCAAGGGGCTGCGGTAAGACTGATCGCAGTGAAACTTTGTTCCAGAGCCACCCAGGGTTTCGTCTTGGCGTGGCGACACCAGTCGACAACCCTGACCATGTGTGAGGCCCAGCTGTATACCTTCAAGTCAGGGATTCCCATCCCCCCCTCCTCTTATGTCTGCACAGTAAAGAGCGGGAGATACGAGCAGGCTTATTGTCCCAGATGAACTTGGTTTGTAGGGCGGCTAGTTCCTTAAAAAAGGAGCTGGGAATCCGTATTGGCAGAGCCTGGAGAAGGTAAAGGATGCGAGGGAGGACGTTCATTTTGAAGATATCACATCTACCGAACCAAGTGAACCAGCCTTTCGCCCATCTCGTGCAATCCTCTCTGATAGTCCCGAGGAGGGGAAGAAAGTTCAGTTTGAAAAGCGAGTTAGTGTCCGCCGCCAGCTGAACCCCCCAAGTAACCAAGAGATCTGGATGCCCATTTAAAGCTAAAAGATGATTGAAGTGAGGCAACCGTGCCCAGAGGCAGGTTCACGTTCAGGGCTTCAGACTTGGTCATGTTTATTTTGAAATTGGATAGGCAGGAATAAATCTCGAATTCCCAGAGCAGATTGGGCAGGGAGACCAAGGGGTTCGTGAGGAAAAATAGGAGGTCATCTGCGTAGGCTGCAATTTTGAATTCGTGAACCTTAGTGCGAGGACCCGTGATGTCGCGATTTCTTCTAATATGACACAGTAGGGGCTCCAGAGTCAAAACAAATATCAAAGGAGACAGGGGGCATCCCTGCCTGGTCCCGTTAGTGATCGGGAACCTGTCGGAGAGAAGGCCATTCACCCTGACCACTGCGGTGGGACCACTGTAGAGAGAGCCAATCCAGTTCAACATAGACCTGCCTAGCCCAGTCGCTCTCAAGGCCTCCGTCATGAAAACCCAATTAACACGATCGAAGGCCTAATTGGCGTCTGTGGAAAGAAGCATCAACGGCAACTTCTCCATGCGGGCTTTATGAATCAGGTTTAGCGCTTTGGTCGTGTTGTCCCTGGCCTCTCTCCCTCCCAGAAACCCAACCTGGTCAGAATGAATGAGGCCACCCATCAGAGGAGAAAGCCTGTCCGCAAGGATCTTCGCAAAAAGCTTTAAGTCAGTGTTCAACAGAGAGATGGGTCGGTAACTCGCGCACTGAGAGGGGTCCTTGCCCTCTTTAGGGATGACGACTATGGTAGCCGACAAAGTATCTCTAGGGATGGGGGACAAGCCACTCATTGCAACATTATTGAAGGCCTGAAGGAAGGGAGTATTTAGCATTGATCCCAACTTTTTATAATAGGCTAGGGGGAAGCCGTCGGGGCCCGGGGCCTTTCCCATTGGGGAGTTTTTGATAGCCTCGAGTAATTCTAGTTCTGTGACAGGTCTCTCCAGGCCTTCTGCATCCTCCGCCCGGAGCCCTTGCATTCCTGAATTACTAATATATTTCCTGATCCGCAGGCGTAAGTCTGCTTGGGCTGGATTGGTTTTATCTCCATCAATAGAGTAAAGGGAGGCGTAAAAGTTACCAAAGGCCTTGGCGATATCCCTGGGCAAAGTCGCCGTCCTCCCACCCGGGTTCTGGACCCGCTGGACATAACCCCGCGTTCTTTGTAAAAGTAGCGCTCTGGCCAGGGTTCTGCCGCTCTTATTTCCGAACTCATAAAAATGTCTCCTGCATTTAACCATGGCATCCTTTGCCTTATGAGTCAAAAGGGTGCGCAGCTCTTCCCTTTTTTGGATCAGTCGAGATCTGGACACTGGGTCACAGGATCTCTTATGGAAGGCCTCTACTTGATGAATTTCGGAAAGAAGAGCAGCCACCTGCGCCGCCCGTTCTTTTTTCAGACGCGAGCCATGCTTGATAAAAAGCCCCCGCGCGACGCATTTGTGGGCTTCCCAGACCACATTGGGCAACACCTCCCCAGCTGTATTTTGCCCAAAATATTCCGACAAAGCCGATTGGATCTCATCCATGACTATCGGGTCATTTAGTAGTGAGTTGTTCAAGATCCATTGGCACTGCCTGTCGACGGGGTGGTCCAGGGCCAACGTGATCGTAATCAACACATGGTCAGAGAAATAGATGCTTTCAATTGTCGCTGCTCGCAGGGCATGGAGGTCCCTATGACGGACAAAGAGGTGGTCTAGACGGGAATAGCTATCATGAACGGGAGAGTAGAATGAATAGTCCTTGTCTGCAGGATGGAGAAGCCTCCAGGTATCTAACAGCTGAAATTCGCGCAGTCCCCGTTTGATACGCTGAGTTACCCTTAGTGGTAAACAAGAAGCTCCCCCAGAATTGTCAATATTAGGGTCTAAGGTGAAATTAAAGTCCCCTCCTATCACTAAAGTGCCTTCGGCAAAGTCGTCTATTATGTCCAGGAAGCGTAAAAACGTTGTGCACTGACCAGTGTTTGGCAAGTATATGGCCGCAAATGTGTATAATTGGGAGGCGATACGCCCCTTCACCAATAGAAGTCTCCCCTCCCCCTCAGTCTTTGACTCCAGTGTCTCCCATTGTATTGAACCTGCTATTAGTATACTGGTTCCCCTGGATCTGGGGTCGGGAGAGGGGGAGTGAAACACAACCGGGTACCTTTTGTCCGAAAGCTTATATGGTTTCTCCAGGCTGTAATGGGTCTCCTGCAAGAAAGCAACCTGTATGCGGCTCCTCCATAGGAGGTTCAGAAGAATTGAGCGTTTCCCGGGATCATGCAATCCCCTCACATTCAGTGAGCCAATACGTAACTCAGAACACGTCTCCTTCATCACTGGCCAACCTTAGCCCCCGGGAGGAAAGACAAACAAAAAAAAAAATATAAAAAAAAAAAAAAAAAAAAAGGGAAAGGGAGGGTGAAGGCAAGAGGGGGTGATAGGAAGGAAAGGGGGAAAGGGAAAGAAAAAAAAAGAGAAAAAAGAAAAGAGGGGAGATAGGAGGGGGAGTGAAGAGTAGCTTTAGATAAAGAGAGAGTGAGCAGGGGTTAAGGGAGGGGATATAAGGAGAAGAGTGTCCGCCCTGCTAGAGGGAGAGAAGGGAACTGGCTAGGAATCAGAGGGCAGTTACAAACAGAGGTACAACTGAGACAAGGGAATAAGAGAGAAAAAAAAAGGGGAAAGAGAGCACACAGGGTACAAAGCTCGCAGACCTAGGAACCAGCCGCGGGTCCACAGGGAAGAAAGGAAAGCGGGTACGAGTATGGAATCACGGAGGGGCCAAAGTCCGGGCCCAGCTATAAAGAAGTCGGACTTTACCTCCCGGCGCTCCAGCTGGGACTAGGAAAAGTTCCCCCCCCACCGGCCGCGCGCGACACAGCAGAAATTACTTATGAGAGAAACGTCCTTAAACTTTAAACCCCAAAGCACCTGAAAGGTAAACATTATGCACATGTCATCATACAATGCTGTAGAAATATCAGTAGGCTCAATGATCAAGCGGGATCAGCCCCGCTCATCCGACGAGGAGGAAGGACCACCCCCCCACCCCTCTCCCTCCGCCTCACAGGGGTCGGGGGGTCCCAGGCGAGCCAATCCGGGACCGACATCTCATCAATCCCCAGGAAAGTGAACAGTCCCGGTAGATCTGAGGGTCTCCTCAACAAATAGACAGCAGTTCCTTTGCGGGCTATAAGATGAAAAGGGTGTCCCCAGCGGTAGGTGGCACCCGCTTCTTTGATACGGAGTAATAGCGGGTGGAGTAGCCTCCTCATATATAGGGTACGACTGGAGACGTCTGGAAACAATGACACGAGTGCACCGTCCATCTCTATTGGGCCATGTGCCCATGCCCCTTGAAGGATTCGCTCCTTATCTCCATAATAATGGAGACGGCATAGGACGTCTCTGGTGTTAGAGGATGCCCTGGTGTTAGGGCGGGCCACTCTGTGGATCCTGTCGAAGAGGTAGGTTGCGTCCGGGGGTCTGCCTGTGACAATATTAAAGATAGCCAGAGCATTGGAGCGCAGGAGTTCAGGCGACCAGTCCTCCGGAATGCCTTTCAGTCGGACATTGTTTCTCCTGCTTCTGTTTTCTTGGTCATCCAGAAGCAGGGACATATCTCTAATACGTATGTTGGAGGCTTCCCAGTCTTTCTCCAGGCGCTCCAGTCTGCCCTCCATTGATCCCTGGGCCTGCTCAGAGGCCGTGATCCTGTCCTCCAGAACCCCCATCTCCTCCTTCACTGAGGACAGTGCTGACAGCTGAGCCTGTTCTATTCTTGAAGCCACCTCATCCAGATCCTTTTTGCTGGGGAGGGCGACGATAAGCTCCCTCAGGGCCTGGATATCCAGCATGTCAGAGGGGGAAGCCAGGGGGGCACCCAGGTTCCCAGAGTCACCGTCCCTCAGGCTGGGGGTGCCAGGGGGCCTGGAAGCAGCCTGTGACTCCCATATGAGGGTACCTCCCGGGGTCTGCTCTCCATCTTTTCTCTGTGGGGTCCCCGCTGATTTGGACATGGCTGGGCTCCCTCCATGAGCGGCAGTGCCTCCAGCCGCCTCCTCCCCCCTCTCCCCTTCACTTAGCTGGCGCTGCAGCCGCGCTGCCTGCGGGGGCTTCCCCTCCACCACGCTCCCTGTGCCAGCCGTCGCCATCTTGCTTCTGCCGGCGCTGTGGGGTGCCGTTGCCGGGGAGGAGAGGAATCTCGCCAGGCCTCCGGAGGGTCCTCTGTCTGATGCCGGATCGTGTACTGCAGGTGGCCGTTTCTTTGGGGGCATTGTATCTGCGCACGGCCGGAGGGGAAGAGTGTATAAAGCTTTGGGCCCGGGAGCTCCGGCTATGAGCTTCTTCACTCCTCCATGTCCAGGACACGCCCCCCTCTTTTCACCTATCTGAATAATCTCAGTCCATCATGCTCCAGGGTCTTGCAGAAAAAGTCATGCCACAATTCCAAAAACCATCTGACCTTTCTCCTTTTACAGCTACTTCTCTCAGGCAATATCTCTCCTAATCCTGGTCCACCCAATGCCAACTTTACCTCCTCCCCCACCTCCCATAGAAACCCTGCTAAATTCATTGACATTAGTTGTACACCCTCACTTCCCTCTTTTAATTGTGCTCTCTGGAATCCATGGTCTGTATGTAACAAGCTTCCCTACATCCACAACCTTTTTCTCAATAACTCTCTTAATCTGCTAGCTCTCACTGAAACCTGGATTCAGGATTCTGACACTACTTCCCATGCTGCCATTTCTCACGGTGGTTTATACTTTTCCCATTCACCAAGACCTGAAAACAAACATGTGGTGGAGTCGGCTTACTCCTGTCCCCACAATGCACATTCCAGGTCACCCCCCCAGCTCCATCACTCTTATTCCCATTTTTCGAGGTTCACACCATCAGGTTCTTCCATACCCTCTCTCTTAGAGTAGCTGTTATATACCGTCCACCATGCTCACCCACCCAGTTCCTTGACCACTTTTCAGGCTGGCTGGCGCACTTCATGTCCTCAGAATTACCAACCCTCATCCTAGGAGACTTCAACATCCCCATAAACAGCCCCTCCCCCACATCTGCATCCCAGCTTCTATCTCTAACCACCTCCCTTGGCCTCTCACAGCTCTCATCCTCTGAGACACATGAAGATGGTAACACTCTTGGCCTGGTCTTTATCCGCCTCTGCTCAGTCTCTCACTTTGACAACTCACCTCTTCATCTCCCTATCTGACCACAACATCCTCTCCTTCAAGCTCACAAACCGTCGTCCACCCCAGCACACTCCCACCTATCACATATTCAGAAACCTACAGGCCACTGACTCTCAGACACTCTACAGACTCATCACCCTCCCCCATCTCCTCCCTTACCTGATTTGGCTGTAAATCACTACAATGACACACTCAGAAAAACCCTGGACCTAGTAGCATCCCTTCACCCTCAGAACCTCCAAACACAGAGTAAAACAGCCTTGGCTCACATCCCAAACTCGATTTCTCCAGCGATGCTCTAGGAGTGCCGAATACCTATGGAGGAAAACCCGCACACCAGAAAATGTCCTCCACTACAAGTTCATGTTCATGACCTGTATACAACTCTTCCCTTCACCTCGCCAAACAGACCTACTTCACCACCCTGACCTCCTCACTATCCAACAATCCAAAAAAGCTCTTTGACACCTTTCACTCCCTCCTCAGTCCCAAAGTACAGACCCCTATCACATTCTTCATGCTGATGACCTGGCCTCGTATTTCACAGAGAAAATAGAAAACATCCACTGAGAGATCAGCTCCCAGCCACCAGCCACCAGGCGTCATCCCATCCCTCCCCACATCCCATCCAGCTCACTTTGCACATTTGACCCAGTCACAGAGGAGGAAGTCTTCAGGCTCCTCTCTTCTTTTCGTGCTACCACTTGCCCTACTGATCCCTTCCCCTAACACCTACTCTAGTCCCTTTCTCCGGTTGTCACTACCTAAAATCTCCTCTCTCTCTTCTGGTATCTTCCCCTCCTCCCTCAAACACTCTGTCATTACTCCATTATTAAAAAAACCTTCTCTTGATCCATCCTGCACAAGCAACTACAGACCAGTCTTCAATCTCCCCTTTATCTCCAAACTCTTGGAGTGTCTGGTCTAGTCTCGCCCACCCGCTACCTTTCCACTCACTCTCTTCTAGATCCTTTACAGTCTGGCTTGCACCCTTTACACTCAACAGAAACTGCCCTTGTAAAAGTGACCAATGACCTATTGACAGCAAAACGTAATAGTGACCACTCTCTGCTTATTCTTCTTGACCTCTCTGCCGCCTTCGACACTGTTGACCACCATCTCCTTCTCTCTATGCTCCATTCTATCGGCCTAAAGGACACTGTGCTTTCCTGATACACTTCCTATCTTTCTGGCCGCTCATTCATTGCAGGGCTGTGGAGTCGGAGTCATGGAGTCGAAGTCGGTGTTAATTTTGGTGGAGTCAGAGATGGTATAAAATGGACGGACTCCGACTCCTAAAATATATAATAAATTGGGTACAGTAGTTCAATGCAGAATGTGCTGAATATTTTTTCATAGGAATTTGAGAAAGTTATGAAATATCCTATAAATGGCTGTTCTATTCCTGATCTAAGGCTACATTCAGACACAGCGGTTTTGCTGCGTTTTTTGAGGATACGTTTTTCAGCTGCAAAAGCAGATCAGCTTTTTAAAAAAAACCGCATCACCTGAAAGGTTTTTGAGCTCATAGATAATGTTTTCAATAGCAAAAGCAGATTATAAAAACGCCACACAAACTGACATGCTCATTCCTTGTGGGGATCCGTTTTTGAGCCCAAAAACGGATCCTCACAAAACAATGTGTCTGAATGTCATATCTTGAAACCCATTGACTTTGCTGGGATGCCCAGAGTCACTGCATTTCACTGCAAAAAAACAGATCCGCAAAAATGCTGTGTGTGAATGTATGTAGCCTGAGAGTCTAGTCTTTGTCTTAGCTGAGATAAGACTGTGCTGCACCTGAGCACCAGTGAAGCTCCTCCTCTACAGGCAAGGGTAAAAAGGAAACACACTCAGAAAGAAGGAAGGCCAACACTCATCTCAGAATTGCTAGAGTGAACAGGATCACAAGATTAAGGTCATTACTTCTTAAAGCACATTTAAGCTTTCAATAAACTGTGCATAAATAAATAGTCCAGTATACTGAAAGTTCTCTCTGTATGCTTGATGCTTGTTTGTTTTTTCTTTGAGCTCATGTACTTGTGTCCCCCAGGGTTATGGAGTACTCGGTTCCGGGTGGTTTGCAATTGGGGAATATCACTTTGATGGCCGTGCTCTGGGTGCTTTTTGAAAAGGGGGATATATTTACATGGGATTTAGGTTAATGTTTATACGTGATGCCACTTGCGGTGTTGTGGCTACATATGTTATTATTTATTTATTTATAGAGCACCTTTGATTTGATGGTGCTGTACATGAGAAGGAGGGTACATACAGAACATACAAGTTACAGTAGACAGACTGGTACAGAGGGAAGAGGACTCTGCCCTTGTGGGCTTACATTCTATAGGATTTTGGGGGAGATACAGTAGGTGGGGTGTAGGTTGGGCGACAGCTCCGCATGGTGGTGAGGCGGCAGCTCTGCATTGTGGTGAGTCGGCAGCTCTGCATTGTGGTGAGGCGGAAGGTCCGCACGGTGGTGAAGCGGCAGCTCCGCACGGTGGTGAGGCGGCAGCTCCGCACGGTGGTAAGGCGGCGGCTTCGTTATATGCACTATGTGAACGGTGTTGTACCCCACTTTTATCCTATACTTTTTTTTACTGTGACATAGAGTGGAGCTGCCGCTGAAGAATGTCACTACTGGGGTTGGTGTTAATTGTAGCCTGGATAGTAGGCCCTCCGCAAGCAGGGCCGGGCCCCAGTGGATGGGTGATATAACGGCCGGAGGAAGAATGTAGTCCACACAGAGATTTAGTGCAACTGGTCTTTACTCACTGCTGATTGGTAGTAGCTGGATACCCGAGGCCGGCTGGTTTCACCTCCCAGGTCCCCTTTGTCCCAGTGCCAGTACAGTACTCTGGTACCTTCTTCCCCTGCACCTGTTCTCTGGTAAATGGGTCCCCGTGGCATAGAGCAACTGGGGGTCCCCATCCGGTGGTTTGTCCACTTCTGTCCACCAGACGGTAGCGTGAACCCAGTGGGGTTGGAGTCTCTGTTCCTGTCCCCAGTTCTCCCTTTGCTACTGAGTCTTCGGATTTTTAGGGGTCAGCGAGGTCCTTGATGGTCCCTTCGCTGTGCAGGTGTTAACAGGTCGGCGTGAAGCTCTTTCCTGTCCTAGGGTCCTGTACCCCGTCGGTTCGTAGTTCCGGGAGCACTCCACCGGCAACTACTCTCCTGGGTACCAGGTTACCGTCAACCCGGGACAGCTCGCGCCTTCACGTCCACCTTCACTCTCCGTCCCACTCTACTCTACTCTGCTGTCAGTGTCCACAGTCCGCCCCTCCCACCTGGTCAACTAGTGGACTGGACTGGCTCCATTTCTAGGCGGCCATCCATTGGTCTGACCCTAGCTTTGCACCATTGTATGGGGGATTGTTTGGGGGAAAACTGGGATTACCTGGGTTTTTGATGTTACCAGCGCTGGTATTCCGGGGCCTAGGGGGTAGGCCCTGGATCCTTGCGGGGATGCAGAACCTTGTATCACCCAGATGGTTTCAGGGGCACTACATACTTTTTGGAGGATAGCTTCTATACAATATACATACAATCTACAGGGAAAATACAGCAACAGGATTGATGAGGACCTGTATAGAAGCTAAAACATCAACTTATTAGCTCTCTTATCAGTTTCTTTGTTCCTGGAGTATGATACACAAACTTGCTCCCTCCCTGCTCCCCTCTTCATATACTGAAGCAATCTGATGTGAAACATTTAGTAATCTGTACCTAAGAAAAGCCTGAAATTGGAAATTCAAAGTAAAGCTATCTAATGACATATTTGACAAACTTTATATTTGTCATCTGTACCATTAATTTATGCAAAGTTTTGTTTTATTTCTATAAAAACGTACTACAATAAATTTTTCACTTAAATATAAGCAATATAAGTGGGAGTCGGAGTCGGTGCAAGGGAAATTGATGAGTCGCAGGTTTGGCTTACCAACTCCACAGCCCTGATTCACTGTATCATTTGTTGGCTCCTCATCTTCTCCTCTTCCTCTCACTGTTGGGGTCTCTCAAGGTTCAGTCCTTGGCCCTCTTCTTTTCTCCCTCTACACTGCCTCAATTGGAATGACCATCAGCAGATTTGGCCTCCAGTACCATCTTTATGCTGATGACACACAACTATACACCTCATCCCCTGGGTTCACCCCCGCTGTTCTACAGAACACCAGTGACTGCAGTTTGCAACATCATGTCTGCTCTCTATCTGAAACTTAACCTTTCCAAAACTGAACTTCTTCTTTTCCCTCTGTCTTCCAACCTTCCTAAACCCGACATCTCCCTCTCTGTGTGTGGCACAACGATAAGTCCTAGGCAGCAGGCACGCTATCTGGGTGTTATACGTGACACTGATCTCTCCTTCACCTCCCACATACAATCTCTTGCCCGCTCCTGCCACTTGCATCTCAAGAACATGTCTAGAATCCGCCCCTTTCTCACAAAGGAAACAATAAAATCTCTCACCTCGGCACTGATTCACTCCCGCCTTGACTACTGTAACTCTCTATTACTTGGTCTCCCCCTAACTAGACTCTCTCCTCTACAATCCATCCTTAATGCAGCAGCTAGGGTCACCTATCTGACCAACCGCAACTCGGATGCCTCTGCTTTGTGCCAGTCATTGCACTGGCTGCCCATATATCACAGGATCAAGGGCTGGCTGGCACATTTTAGCCTGGGGGGCAATCATGAGGCAGTGGCCCTCAACTTGCGTTGGCCCACCTTTGGTCTGTTTATCTCTGGCCACTGCATTAAAAGCACCAAAAACTGATTCAGATTACCAAGGTAGATTATTGATTCAAAAACTAAAAACTTGCATTACCTTAAAAACAGTAATATTTATTAACACATACGCCACAAACAAGTAGACACATAAAATGTTTTTGTGTTGAGAAGAAAGGTGGGAATTATTGTAATCTAACTCTCACCCTTCCTATCATACGGGGGTCGGCGTCCTAAATATTCGTGACGTCCCCGTTCCGTGTTGACTTGAGTCCTGTACTGACCCTCCACTCAGATTGAGTGGAGGGTCAGTACAGGACTCGAGTCGACGCGGAATGGGGTGTCACGAATATTTAGGACGCCGACCCCGTATGATAGGAAGGGTGAGAGTTAGATTACAATAATTCCCACCTTTCTTCTCAACACAAAAACATTTTATGTGTCTACTTGTTTGTGGCGTATGTGTTAATAAATATTACAGTTTTTAAGGTAATGCAAGTTTTTAGTTTTTGAATCACTGCATTAAAGCAGCAGTGGTAACAGACTTTATGAACAGACTGGTACATATATACAGTGCTGGCCAAAAGTATTGGCACCCCTGCAATTCTGTCAGATAATACTCATTTTCTTCCTGAAAATGATTCCAATCACAAATTCTTTGGTATTATCATCTTCATTTATTTTGCTTGCAATGAAAAAACACAAAAGAGAATGAAACAAAAATCAAATCATTGATCATTTGACACAAAACTCTAAAAATGGGCCAGACAAAAGTATTGGCACCCTTAGCCTAAGGCGGGCTTTGCACGTTGCAACATCGGTAACAATGTGTTACCGATGCTGCAGCGATAGTCCCGCCCCCGTCGCACGTTCGATATATAGTGAAAGCTGCCGTAGCGATTATTATCGCTACGGCAGCTTTACACGCACATACCTGCCGTGCGACGTCCCTCTGGCCGGCGACCCGCCTCCTTACTTAGGGGGCGGGTCGTGCGGCATCACAGTGACGTCACACGGCAGGCGGCCAATTGAAGTGGAGGGGCGGAGATGAGCAGGATGTAAACATCCCGCCCACCTCCGTCCTTCTCATTGCAGCCGGGAGGCAGGTAGGTGATGATCCTCGCTCCTGCGGCTTCACACACAGCGATGTGTGCGGCCGCAGGAACGAGGAACTACATCGTACCTGTCGCTCCCCCGGCATTATGGAAATGTCGGAGGCTGCAGCAATGATACGATGACGACGATTTTGCGCTCGTTCATCGTATCATCTAGGATTTACATACTACGACATCGCAAGTGACGCCGGATGTGCGTCACTTTCGATTTGACCCCACCGACATCGCACCTGCGATGTCGTAGTGTGCAAAGCCCGCCTAATACTTGGTTGCACAACCTTTAGCCAAAATAACTGTGAACAACCGCTTCCGGTAACCATCAATGAGTTTCTTACAATGCTCTGCTGGAATTTTAGACCATTCGTCTTTGGCAAACTGCTCCAGGTTCCTGAGATTTGAAGGGGGCCTTCTCCAAACTGCCATTTTGAGATCTCTCCACAGGTGTTCGATGGGATTCATGTCTGGACTCATTTCTGGCCACTTTAGTAGTCTCCAGTGCGTTCTCTCAAACCATTTTCTAGTGCTTTTTAAAGTGTGTTTTGGGTCATTGTCCTGCTGGATGACCCATGACCTCTGAGGGAGACCCAGCTTTCTCACACTGGGCCCTACATTATGCTGCAAAATTTGTTGGTAGTCTTCAAACTTCATAATGCCATGCACACGGTCAAGCAGTCCAGTGCCAGAGGCAGCAAAGCAACCCCAAAACATCAGGGAACCTCCGCCATGTTTGACTGTAGGGACCGTGTTCTTTTCTTTGAATGCCTCTTTTTTTTTTTTCCTGTAAACTCTATGTTGATGGCTTTTCCCAAAAAGCTCTACTTTTGTCTCATCTGACCAGAACATTCTTCCAAAACATTTTAGGCCTTCTCAGGTAAGTTTTGGCAAACTCCAGCCTGGCTTTTTTATGCCTCACGGTAAGAAGTGGGGTCTTCCTGGGTATCCTACCATACAGTCCCTTTTCATTCAGATGCCGACGGATAGTACGGGTTGACACTGTTGTACCCTCGGACTGCAGGGCAGCTTGAACTTGTTTGGATGTTAGTCGAGGTTCTTTATCCACCATCCGCACAATGTTGCGTTGAAATCTCTCGTCAATTTTTCTTTTCCTTCCACATCTAGGGAGGTTAGCCAGTGCCATGGGCTTTAAACTTCTTGATGACACTGCGCACTGTAGACACAGGAACTTTCAGGTCTTTGGAGATGGACTTGTAGCCTTGAGATTGCTCATGCTTCCTCACAATTTGGATTCTCAAGTCCTCAGACAGTTCTTTGGTCTTCTTTTTCTCCATGCTCAATGTGGTACACACAAGGACACAGGACAGAGGTTGAGTCAACTTTAATCCATGTCAACTGGCTGCAAGTGTGATTTAGTTATTGTCAACACCTGTTAGGTGCCACAGGTAAGTTTCAGGTGCTGTTAATTACACAAATTAGAGAAGCATCACATGAGTTTTCAAACAGTGCCAATACTTTTGTCCACCCCCTTTTTATGTTTGGTGTGGAATTATATCCAATTTGGCTTTATGACAATTTTTTTTATTTTTTTTCATTGAAGAAAAATTAAATGAAGATAATAATACCAAAGAATTTGTGATTGCAATCATTTTCAAGAAGAAACTGAGTATTATCTGACAGAATTGTAGGGGTGCCAATACATTTGGCCAGCACTGTATGGGAACAGAACCGCGCTTACTGCTTTCATAGATACTGCAACAGAACCAAGATGACTACGTAGATATGGGAACTGCAAGGAGCTTACTACAGAGATATGGGAACAGGACCGAGATTACTACAGAGATAAGGGTGCAGAACCGGGCTTACTACAGAGATATGGGAGCAGAACCGAGCTTACTACAGAGATAAGGGAGCAGAATCGAGCTTAATACAGAGATAAAGAAGCAGAACCGAGCTTACTACAGAAATAAGGGTGCAGAACTGAGCTTACTACAGAGATAAGGGTGCAAAACTGAGCTTACTGCAGAGATATGAGAGCAGAACCGAGCTTACTACAGAGATAAGGGTGCAGAACTGAGCTTACTACAGAGATAAGGGAGCAGAATTGAACTTACTACAGAGATAAGGGAGCAGAACCGAGCTTACTACAGAGATAAGGGTGCAGAACTGAGCTTACTGCAGAGATACGGGAGCAGAACCAAGCTTACTACAGAGATATGAGAGCAGAAGCGAGCTTACTACAGAGATAAGGGTGAAGAACCAAGCATACTACAGAGATAAGGGTGCAGAACTAAGCTTACTACAGAGATATGGGAGCGGAAGCAAGCTTACTACAGAGATAAGGGTGCAGAACTGAGCTTACTACAGAGATATGGGTGCAGAACTGAGCTTACTACAGAGATAAGGGAGCAGAATCGAGCTTACTGCAGAGATATGGGTGCAGAACTGAGCTTTCTACAGAGATAAGAAAGCAGAACCGAGCTTACTACAGAGATAAAGGAGCAGAACTGAGCTAACTACAGAGATATGGGATTAGAACCAAGCTAACTACAGAGATAAGGGAGCAGAACCGAGCCTACTACAGAGATATGGGTGCAGAACTGAGCTTTCTACAGAGATAAGGGAACAGAACCAAGCTTACTACAGAGATACGAGATCAGAACTGAGTTTTCTACAGAAATAAGGGTGCAGAACCGAGCCTACCACAGAGATATGAGAGCAGAACCGAGCTTACTACAGAGATACAGGATCAGAACCGAGCTTGCTGTACCCATACAGGAACAAAATCGTACTTACTCAGGCTACTACATAGAAACAGCAACAGGACACCAAGCCTCCTACATAGCTACGGGAAAAGAACAAGCTTACTGCATAGACATAGTACCAGAACTAAGCTTACTGCTTAAATATGGTACCATAACTGAGCTTACTGTATTGATATAGAAGCAAAACCACACTTGCTACATAGATACAGTACCATAACCCAGCTAGCTACATATACAGCAATTGCAAAGCTTATCCTATATTTTCAATGTTAAACTCGTACGGAACATGTCTGGCACACGGACTATACACTCATGCCATCTGTGTACTGTATTTGTTTTTCATGGCCCCATAGACTTCTATTGGCCCTTGTCATGTGTGCTGCTGGGAAAAAAAACCAGATGTCTCCGTAGGGATCACACACGGTCTGTGTAAACACACGGTCATGCGAGCAGCACTACAGCTTATAATGGGTACGCGTGGTAACCGTGAAAAAAACGGATACAACACATACCACATACACAGACACGTGAAGGAGGCCATAAGGTTGTGATATAGCTACATCACAGTGCAGGGTTAATTTCACTTTTCTTTTCATAAACATTGAAAGACAAATGAAATTCCCTAACACAGTCCAAAATGCTGTGTTGTACAGTACAAGCACAGTACTCTCCACAGGGACCACAGTGGCCTGGGCCCACAGTCAGGCCGGTGTGGTCTCTCTTTTCTGTTCTCTCTGTGGTGACACGTGTGGCTATACAGCAATAAATTGACATGCCAGGGCTCGGGAAGTCGCACCACAGGTCAGTTTTCGCTGTGGGCTGTACACGCACAGTGGGCATAGGATTTCTAGACATCCCATCCACTGTGCTTGTACTATACAATGCAGCGAAAACACTCTGAATCAAAAACACTGTGAACACTGATGGTGGGCACGCAGCCTCACATACAGGCATCTTACAAACATACACAACCCCAGAAACACGAACATGTAAACATACTGCGCCCTACCTGCATCCCCCATCTGGAGGTCTTACCTCAGACCATGATCAGATGGGGGATTCAGGGAGGGCGCAGGGGGAGAGGGGGGGCGAAGCCTGCATGATTATAGTGGATAGGAGGAAACATGGCCACGCCCACCAAAAAGCCGGTTATGCCCACTACCCAGGCAGCTTCTAGCCACTGGGATGTAGCCACAACCCTTGTCTGATGCTCCTCGGCTGGATGGAGGCAGTGCGCGCTGCACGACGTCATTATAACACACATGACCGCGCACTGTGCACTGTGTGCGGCCGCATCTCCTGTACTATGCAGCCGGTCAGCACTGTCTGCACCTGTAATGTGTCAGTGTGCCCGGGCACATCACAGTACAGGAGATACGGCGGTGCGCAATTCACTGTGCGCGGCCATGTATGTTATAATGACATTATGCAGCAGGCGGCCGGCCCTCTACAATAGCTGGGAGAGCAGCCTGGGGGGCAATTGCCCCCCTGCCTCCCGGCCCAGCCCGCCCAGGATTCAATTCAAACTGCTTGTTCTCACCCACAAAGCTCTCCACAGTGCAGCACCCCCCTACATTTCTGCCCTCATCTTTGTCTATCACCCTACCCATTCTCTACGCTCTGCAAATGACTTTCGACTAACATCCACACTAAAGGGTACTTTACATGCTGCGACATCGCTAGCGATCTCGTTAGCGATGTGAAATTCTAGATCGCAAGTGCGATCTTTCGAGATTTAACATGCGTAAAATAACCTATGTGCGATCTCGAAAGATCGCACTTGCGATCTAGAATTTCACATCGCTAACGAGATCACTAGCGATGTCGCAGCATGTAAAGTACCCTTAGTTCGAACCTCCCATTCCCGGATCCAAGACTTCCTCCGAGCTCCACCAATCCTCTGGAACGCTCTACCCGAAAAGCTAGGACGAATCACAACTTACTCAGATTCAGACGCACCCTAAAAATGCATCTTTTTATGGCGGCCAATCACACTCCCTTGCCGAACTAAATTCACATAGTCCCTCCACGCCTTCTCAAAACATAACCCCACGTCAAATTCAATGCAATGGCACCCAAATGCATCTCAAGGTTCTGGCCAACTGGTCCAGGCAGCCATTATCTATGCCCCATTTCATTGAAGTGTCTGGATTGTCATTGTAAATAAGCACTTGTACCTTGCCCCTCCCCCCATCTCATTGTAGATTGTAAGCTCTCATGAGCAGGGTTGTCTTTTTTTCCCTCTAATTATTGTATTTTCTATAACTGTTACTTGTGCGCTTTGCTCTGCCCCACTGTCCTTGGCAGCAACACATGTCTAATTTGCATACAATGCAAATTAGCCAGTGTAGTGCATGAAGCAACACTGCTGCCCCTCTGCTGCGGCTGTGACTGAGGCTCGGTCAGGGATCGGCTGGCAAATTTTAGCCTGGGGGCAAGCACAAACGGGTGGCCCACAAGTTGTGGGTGCTCATCTTTAACCTTCTTACCTCAGGCTGCTGCATAAACAGCAGAGGTAGCAAGGCTTTAAAACGGTGGTTGATGTAGTTCTCATATTGGGATCATAAACACATTTGCAATACCATAATAACATTATAGTACAAATAGTTGTCAGTCTCAGACACAGAAAGAAGGGAATTTTGTTTACTTACCGTAAATTCCTTTTCTTCTAGCTCCAATTGGGAGACCCAGACAATTGGGTGTATAGCTTCTGCCTCCGGAGGCCACACAAAGTATTACACTTTAAAAAGTGTAACCCCTCCCCTCTGCCTATACACCCCCCTGTGCATCACGGGCTCCTCAGTTTTGGTGCAAAAGCAGGAAGGAGGACACTTATAAATTGGTCTAAGGTAAATTCAATCCGAAGGATGTTCGGAGAACTGAAAACCATGAACCAAAAGAACAATTCAACATGAACAACATGTGTACACAAAAGAACAACTAGCCCGAAGGGAACAGGGGCGGGTGCTGGGTCTCCCAATTGGAGCTAGAAGAAAAGGAATTTACGGTAAGTAAACAAAATTCCCTTCTTCTTTGTCGCTCCATTGGGAGACCCAGACAATTGGGACGTCCAAAAGCAGTCCCTGGGTGGGTAAAAGAATACCCCGATAAAAAGAGCCGACCACGGCCCTCCTCTTACAGGTGGGCAACCGCCGCCTGAAGGACTCGCCTACCTAGACTGGCATTCGCCGAAGCATAGGTATGCACCTGATAGTGTTTCGTGAAAGTGTGCAGACTAGACTAGGTAGCTGCCTGACACACCTGCTGAGCCGTCGCCCGGTGCCGCAATGCCCAGGACGCACCCACGGCTCTGGTAGAATGGGCTTTCAGCCCTTAAGGAATCGGAAGCCCAGAATAACTATAGGCTTCAAAGATCGGTTCCTTGATCCACCGAGCCAAGGTTGACTTGGAAGCCTGCGACTCCTTACGCTGGCCAGCGACAAGGACAAAGAGTGCATCAGAACAGCGCAGTGGCGCCGTGCGAGACACGTAGATCCGGAGTGCTCTCACTAGATCTAACAAATGCAAATCCTTTTCACATTGGTGAATTGGATGAGGGCAAAATGAAGGTAAGGAGATATCCTGATTGAGATGAAAAGGGGACACCACCTTGGGGAGAAAGTCCGGGACCGGACGCAGAACCACCTTATCCTGGTGAAATACCAGGAAGGGTGTTACGAACCGGCGCCGCCATAGCCGCAAGCAGCCTGCTGCGGTTCCTGTTGCTCCCAGACGCCGGCTGCCGTTCTTGGCCGTGCCTCGGGTGGTCCAGTTAACTGTTCCTTCCACCACGTCTAAGTGTGGAGAGGCGGCTAGTGCGCATGCGTGCGCCGATTTACCCCAGCCAGAGTTTAAGCCCGGTGTTTTGCCTTGTGAGCATGCTCAGCCTGTTTGTGTTATGTCTGAGACTAAGTCCTCAGTTCAGGCTACTGAGCATGCTCAAACTGATAGTCTGCTTTCTAAGCCTGTGGCTCAGGCTACTGAGCATGCTCAGGCACTTAGTGCATCAGAGGCTAGGTCCGGTAAGGACCTCACTGAGCATGTTCGTGAGGTGGCAGGCCCTGATAGGGCAGAGGGTGTCAGGTGTCCTGATGACGTGGCAACTCCGGACTGGCTCGCAGAGGCCCGCCCCTATGATCTGGCACCTCAGTATTGGTCGTCAGACGATGACTGGTGAAGTGTTTGGGGCGTGGCTGCCATGAGGTCATCAATGACGTGGCGGTTCCGGATAGGTCGCATGTGACGTCACTGATGACATGGCACTCTGCTATTGGACCTTGGTGGTTCCACCCTGGGTTTGGGGCGGACCCAGGTTATAAAAGGGGCTGGAGACAACATGGAGGTGCGCAGTCTTCACTTTTGCTCAGTCAGAGCACACCTCCATGTTATAGCCTCATTGCGGCATAAGCCTATGTTGGGAAGCGGTAGGTAGGGTTAGGCGAACGGTGCCTGTCACGCCAAGATTCGTGGCTCGGCACATCAGGGTCAGGCGCCGTGCTTCCCTCCTGCCGTTCCAGTCTTGCTATAGCAGCCCAGTGGCGTTAACTGGGCTGCGGCTGTTGTGCTTCCTGTCCGATTGTGCCCCCTACGCACACGGACAACGCACCTGCTGCGCCACCTGTCCGATTGTGCCCCCTACGCACACGGACAACGCACCTGCTGCGCCACCTGTCCGGTTGTGCCCCCTACGCGCACGAACAGCGTACTCCAGGACCCCTGTGGAGTTAACAGGGTGTTCCTTATTTTCCTCGGTCTTCCGGTCAGCGCTATCTGGTTACCACCCGGCCTGACGTGTTTCCTGCACACGTGGTTGGTGTAGCGCTAGGTGCACCAAAACGCTAATCGGGTTGTCGTCCGGTCTGACGTGTCCCAACACACGTGACCGGTTCCCAGAGTTCCTGGGTTATCTCAGAGCCATCCAGCTCTATAGTCTCCGCCTAACCCTCAGGTGCCAGCAGCTCCTTTGTCATCTGGAGCACGGTGGGCCCCGACTGGCGATTAGGATATATACCCCCTGGTCCTAATCTGCCGGTCCCCCCGTAACAAAGGGGGCTTTGTAGGACAGCGCTGCAAGCTTTGACACTCTTCGGAGTGATGTAACTGCCACTAGAAATGCCGCCTTCTGCGAAAGACGTGATAGAGAGACATCTCGCAGCGGCTCCAAGGGTGGTTTCAGAAGAGCCCGTAGAACCCTGTTGAGATCCCAGGGTTCCAGCGGCCGCTTGTAAGGTGGGACTATGTGGCAAACTCCCTGCAGGAACGTGCGGACCTGTGGAAGCCTGGCTAGACGCTTTTGAAAAAACACGGAAAGCGCCGATACTTGTCCCTTGAGAGAGCCGAGAGGCAAACCATTGTCCATTCCGGATTGAAGGAAGGAAAGAAACGTGGGTAAGGCAAACGGCCAGGGGGTAAACCCCTTATCAGAGCACCAGGCTAAGAAGATCTTCCAAGCCCTGTGATAGATCTCGGCTGACGTTGGTTTCCTGGCCTGTCTCATAGTGGCAATGACCTCTTGAGATAACCCTGAGGACGCTAGGAGCCAGGACTCAATGGCCACACAGTCAAGTTGAGGGCCGCAGAATTCACATGGAAAAATGGCCCTTGAGACAGCAAGTCCGGTCGGTCTGGGAGCGCCCACGGTTGACCCACCGTGAGGTGCCACAGTTCCGTGTACCACGACCTCCTCGGCCAGTCTGGAGCGACGAGGATGGCGCGACGGCAGTCGGACCTGATCTTGCGCAACACTCTGGGCAGCATTGCCAGAGGAGGGAATACATAAGGCAGTCGAAACTGCGACCAATCCTGAACTAAGGCGTCCGCCGCCAGAGTTCTGTGATCCTGAGACCGTGCCATGAATGTCGGGACCTTGTTGTTGTGCCGAGACGCCATGAGATCGACATCCGGCGTTCCCCAGCGGTAACAGATCTCTTGAAACCCGTCCGGGTGAAGAGACCATTCCCCTGCGTCCATGCCCTGGCGACTGAGAAAGTCTGCTTCCCAGTTTTCTACGCCCGGGATGTGAACCGCGGAGATGGTGGAGGCTGTGGCCTCCGCCCACAGTAGAATCCGCCGAACCTCTTGGAAGGCTTGACGACTGCGAGTGCCGCCCTGGTGGTTGATGTACGCGACCGCCGTGGCGTTGTCCGACTGTATGCGGATCTGCCTGCCCTCCAGCCACCGATGGAACGCTTTTAGGGCTAGATACACTGCCCTTATCTCCAGAACATTGATCTGAAGGGAGGACTCTGTCGGAGTCCAGGTTCCCTGAGCCTTGTGGTGGAGAAAAACCGCTCCCCACCCTGACAGACTCGCGTCCGTCGTGACCACAGCCCAGGATGGGGGCAGGAAGATTTTCCCATCGACAGAGAAGTGGGAAGAAGCCAACACTGAAGAGAGGTCTTGGCTGCCAGAGAAAGAGAGACGTTCCTGTCTAAGGACGTCGACCTCTTGTCCCATTTGCGGAGAATGTCCCATTGGAGTGGACGCAGATGAAACTGCGCAAAGGGAACTGCCTCCATTGCTGCACCATCTTCCCTAGGAAGTGCATGAGGCGCCTCAAGGGGTGTGACTGGGCCTGAAGGAGAGATTGCACCCCCGTTTGCAGCGAACGCTGTTTGTCCAGCGGTAGCTTGACTATCGCTGAGAGAGTATGAAACTCCATCCCGAGGTAAGTCAGTGATTGGTTCGGAGTCAATTTTGACTTTGGGAAATTGATGATCCACCCGAACCTCTGGAGAGTCTCCAGAGCCACGGTCAGACTGTGTTGACATGCCACCCGGGAGGGTGCTTTGACTAGGAGATCGTCTAAGTACGGGATCACCGAGTGGCCCTGGGAGTGTAGGACTGCCACAACGAATGCCATGACCTTGGTGAAGACCCGTGGGGCTATCGCCAGGCCGAAAGGCAGTGCCACAAACTGAAGGTGTTCGTCCCCAATGGCGAAACGCAGGAGCGTTGATGCTCTGGAGCGATCGGCACATGGAGATAGGCATCCCTGATGCTAGGAAGTCTCCTTGGGATCTGGCTGAGGGCCGAAAGGACCGAAACCTCGCTTGAATTTTTTGTTGCTGAGGTCTCTTTGGTTTGGGCTGGGGTAAGGACGAGTCCTTTCCCTTGGATTGCTTAATAATTTCCTCCAATTGTTCGCCAAACAATCGGTCGCCAGAAAAAGGCAAACCGGTCAAGAACTTCTTCCATTCGCGTAGCCACATGGCCCTGCGGACTGCCACCGAATTGGCGGATGCTACCGCTGTACGGCTAGCCGAGTCCAGGACAGCCTTCATGGCGTAGGATGAAAATACCGACACCTGAGAAGTCAAAGACGCTACTTGCGGAGCAGAGGTACGGGTGACCGCATTAATCTCAGACAGACAAGCTGAGATAGCCTGGAGTGCCCACACTGCTGCAAAAGCTGGGGCAAAGGACGCGCCTATGGCTTCATAGATGGATTTCATTAGGAGCTCTATCTGGCTGTCAGTGGCATCCTTGAGCGTTGAACCGTCAGCCACTGCTACTACGGATGTAGCCGCCAGTCTAGAGACTGGAGGATCCACCTTGGGACATTGAGCCCAACCCTTAACTACGTCAGAGGGGAAGGGGTAACGTGTGTCATTAACGTGATTAGTAAAGCGCTTGTCCGGGAAAGCCCTGTGCTTCTGGACAGCATCTCTGAAGTTCGAGTGATCGAAGAAAACACTCCGAGTACGTTTGGGAAACCTAAACTGGTGCTTCTCCTGCTGTGAGGCCTACTCCTCTATAGGTGGAATTGGGGGAGAAAAATCTAGCACCTGGTTGATGGACGGTATAAGGTCATTTACTATGGCGTCCCCTTCAGGTGTATCAAGATTGAGAGCAACGTCAGGGTCAGAGTCCTGGGTTGCGACCTCCGCCTCATCCTCTAGAGAGTCCTCAAGCTGAGACCCCGAATAGCGTGATGAAGTCGGGGAAGATTCTAAGCGAGCTCGCTTAGCCGGTCTGAGACTGCGGTCCGTGCCGGAGTCCTCCACGTAATAACTAGAGTCCCCCCCAGGAGCACGCTTCGTCGCAGACCGAGAGGGGCCTGGGGGTGATCCTGCAGTGCCCGGGGCCTGTGTAAGGGCCGGTCTAACTGCAAGGCTTCTAGTATTTTAGCAGACCATTTGTCCATAGACTGAGCCATGGATTGTGAAAGTGACTCAGAGAGTTTCTCAGCTAAAACTGCAAACTCTGTCCCTGCCACCTGGACAGGGGAAGCCGGTGGTTCTACTTGGGCCGAGGGTCCCACCAGTGCCCCAGGCTCCGGCTGAGCGAGTGCCACAGGGCCTGAGCATTGCTCACAGTGAGGGTAGGTGGAACCTGCAGGTAGCATAGCCGCACAAGAGGTACAGGTTGCAAAATAACCCTGTGTCTTGGCACCCTTGCTCCTTGTGAACGAGATGCTGTTGTCCCCCAGGAGAGTGATCACTGAAGTATATATAGCCACCAGCTAACAGTACATCCGAACCGAGAAAAAAATATACAAATATAATATATATATACAGTTCGGCACTCTAGGGGACCCAGCACCGGGTGACCGGTGTGGCTTACCGACCGCTCAAGCGGTGTGTGGCCACCAAATTCCCTGCCTCGGGTTCCCCAGAGCTGCAGCCAGAAGTCCTCCACCGGCAGAATGTGCTTAAAACATGGCTGACGGCGTTCACAGGGGAGGAGGGAGCCGTGGGCGTAACTACAAAAGTGCGGGAATCTGGTGCCCAAGAGTGATTAGTGAGGGGGGCGGAGGACAGCTAAGTGTGCTCCAGCCCTCACTGTCGGCGTCAGACCGACCGTCCCGCCCTTACCCCTGACTGGCAGGCCCGGGGCGGGAGTTTAATGCACTAGGCCGCAAAAGCCGGGGACTAAAGTTAAAACCGCGGCCGGCTAGCAGGCGCGGTCGGCGCGGTAGTCCCGGTCTCATACCAACACCGCAGTCGCTGCAGCGTCTGAGGCCAAGGTGCACCATGCACCGTCCCCAAGGGGACACAGAGTACCTGTAGATGCAGGGCCCTGTCCCTGATGATACTCAGTCTCCTGTCCGTCAGAATCCCACAGGGGCTGCGGAGGGAGCCCGGTCCCAGTGCCTGGATGACCGGATAGGATCCCACTTCTCCCAGAGCCCCAAAGGGATGGGGAAGGAAAACGGCATGTGGCTCCAGCCTGTGTACCCGCAATGGGTACCTCAACCTTAACAACACCGCCGACTTAGTGGGGTGAGAAGGGAGCATGCCGGGAGCCTTGTTAGAGGCCCTCTTTTCTTCCATCCGATACAATCAGCAGCTGCTGCTGACTAAAATGGGAGCATGAGTGAGTGTGTGCCTCCTTCAACACAAAGCAAAAAACTGAGGAGCCCGTGATGCACGGGGGGGGGTGTATAGGCAGAGGGGAGGGGTTACACTTTTTAAAGTGTAATACTTTGTGTGGCCTCCGGAGGCAGAAGCTATACACCCAATTGTCTGGGTCTCCCAATGGAGCGACAAAGAAATCATCAATCCAAATACAAATCTAGTAGTTCACAACACTTTAGTCAGCAATGAGCGAACTTGATACATCACACTATTTATATAGAAATATCTTCACCAAAGATCCAACACTTAATAACTATATACAGAAATAGAACCAAATGTACTACGTAGAAAAGGAAACAGAACTGAGCGTACTACAGAGATATGAGATGAAGAACCGAGCTTACTACAGATATATGGGAGCAGAACCAAGCTTACTATAGAGATACCAGATCAGAACCAAGCTTACTACAGAGATATGGGAGCAGAACCGAGCTTACTACTAGATTCGAGATCAGAACCAAGCTTACGACAGAGATAAGAGATCAGAACCGAGCTTTTGACAGAGATATGGTAGCAGAACCGAGCTGACGACAGAGATATGGGAGTAGAACTAAGATTATGACAGAGATATGGGAGCAGAACCAAGCTTACTACAGAAATAGAACAGAACCGAGCTTACTACAGAGATAGGAGAACAGAGCCGAGCTTACTACAGAGATAGAATAGAACCGAGCTTACTACAGAGATAGGAGAACAGAACCGAACTTACTACAGAGATAGGAGAACAGAACCAAGCTTACTACAGAGATATGGGAGCAGAACCAAGCTTACTACAGAGCTATGAGAACAGAACCATGCTTACTACAGAGATATAAGAAAAGAACCAAGCTTAAAACTCCCCTCACACAGTATACAGTGTTACACCCCTGCCCAGCAGAGATCACAGGAGCACAGAGTGTACCAGGAGGAATTGATCCCAATGTCCCTCCCAGTATAAGGCCTCCTTCCCATGTCCTTGTTTCCAGTACGTGTTGTATTCGTTATTTTTCAGGTAGGCTCAGGGGCTGTTTCTCATGGGGATACCCTGTTTTGGGATGCATTATTTATGCTTTCACACAGCACCTTTTTGTGATCTCATCTATTTACCACACTCCGGATGATATCAAGGAGGTTCATGTATCACATTTCATTAATACATCTGACTGTCATCTGGTTGGGTAACCGCTGTTGATGTTTGGGCATTGCATATTTAGTAATTTATTCCCACTTGGGTTGTAATCTATTTTGCCCTATTTGGGGTACTATATGCATTTAGTCCATTTGTCATTTACTAAGAACCGCCTTGAGTCGCTCATTGGTGTGACTATACTATATAAGGTGACCACTGTGGTGTTCTACTGACATCTCTTTGATCTGCTCTCAGATGTTGTCCCCTCCATTCTGATTTTGTCATTTTTTATTGTGGCTATCTTCTGTGATCTTTTAAAATTGTATAATCCTTTTGTATAATCTAATAAAATTTGATATTAATATTTGCACTCTAAATACTCCGGTTCTCCTAGTATCTTAGATACAGGGACAGTTAGGCAGGGATTAGTAATATGCACCCAGAACTGCTCGTGGTTCATAATTTACATAGCAACAAACCACCAAAGCATATTATATGGGGCTATATAATATACATGTCTCAGACAACCGCAGCCCCATATAATAACCATGTCTAAGACCTCCCAGCCCCATATATTAGATATGGCTCAGAGCCCCCCAGCCCCATATAACAGATATGGCTCAGATCCCCCAACCCGATATAATAGATATGGCTCAAAGACCCCGCAGTCCCAAAAAACAGGTATGGCTCAGAGCCCCCAAGCCCCATATAATAGGTATGGCTCAGAGCCCCCCCAGCCTCATATAATAGGTATGGCTCAGCACACCCAGCACCATATAATAGGTAAGGCTCAGAGCCCCCCAGCCCCATATAATATGTATGGCTCAGAGCCCCCCAGCCTCATATAACAGGTATGGCTCACAGCCCCCCAGCCCCATATAATAGGTATGGCTCAGAGCCCCCCAGGCTCATATAATAGGTATGGCTCAGAGCCCCCCCAGCCTCATATAATAGGTATGGCTCAGCGCACCCAGCCCCATATAATAGGTAAGGCTCAGAGCCCCCCAGCCCCATAAAATAGGTAGGGCTCAGAGCCCCCCAGCCCCATCTAATAAGTAAGGCTCAGAGTCCCCCAGCTCCATAAAATAGGTAAGACTCAGAGCCACCAAGCACCATATAACAGGTATGGCTCAGAGCCCCCCAGCCCCATGTAAAAGGTATGGCTCAGATCACCCCAGCCCCATATTACAGGTATGGCTCAGAACCCCCCAGCCCCATATGACAGGTATGGCTCAGAGCCCCCCAGCCCCATATGACAGGTATGGCTCAGAGCTCCCAAGCCTCATATAATAAGTATGGCTCAGAGCCCCCCAGCCCCTGTAAGAGGTATGGCTCAGATCACCCCAGCCCCATATTATAGGTATGGCTCAGAACCCCCCAGCCCCATATGACAGGTATGGCTCAGAGCCCCCCAGCCCCATATGACAGGTATGGCTCAGAGCCCCCAGCCCCATATAATAGGTATTAATCACCTAGGTCCAATTCGTATACACTTCAATCAAACTTGACAAACACCACTTGGCATCGGATATAACCGACCAAAAAAGAAGTGAATAAATGCCAATTACTAGCAAATCTTAAATATTTTATTATTCATTTTCAATAAATATATTAAATAGATATACAAACAAGAGAGCCACCTGGGGGGGGCACATGGTTCCAGAAATCTCAACAATTAGTATCATGTCTATTAATTGGCATCATACAGAATAATCATATGTCATATCAATAAAGCATGTTCCTACTATACCACATATCATAAATTTATCTTACCAAGAGACTGTGGATGAACCATAAGGTATTGGAGTGTGGCATATACAATCACCATTAACCCAATTAATCATAGCGTCTCACGTACACATAATCGCATTATATTTAAGGGTTAAATCCAAAATGACATATCACTGCCACCACTCCAATATCCTACAGTTATATGGCGATCAGCCCGGTGGAAATACGTATATGGTGGTATGTTAAGTGACCGATTTGCATACATCACTCTCACAACCAGGTACTATAAATGCAAATCAATCCCCATTATCATAGACCACATACTTCAAAGCATCACCTATCACTACCTAGTAATCTGTTTAAAGTAAACTCAAGGCAGATCAGTCACCATTATGGCAAACCTTGCATATAAAAATCACCACTTATCACCACCTGGTTAATCCACTCAATGAGTCATGCTCTATACAGCCATCCGATAGGCTATAGAAACACAGTCCCATTTAAGACAAACAATGCCATAATTAGCTTATCCTATAAAGACAACGATACTTACATTATCAAATGAAGTGCCTGGCCATGCGTCCCACCACCCCTGAAGTACATTTCGCCACTTGCTTTATCAAAGGGGGCGTCCCCTTTGATAAAGCGAGTGGCGAAACGTACGTCAGGGGTGGTGGGACGCATGGCCAGGCACTTCATTTGATAATGTAAGTATCGTTGTCTTTATGGGATAAGCTAATTATGGCATTGTTTGTCTTAAATGGGACTGTGTTTCTATAGCCTATCCGACTGCTGTATAGAGCATGACTCATTGAGTGGATTAACCAGATGGTGATAAGTGGTGATTTTTATATGCAAGGTTTGCCATAATGGTGACTGATCTGCCTTGAGTTTACTTTAAACAGATTACTAGGTAGTGATAGGTAATGCTTTGAAGTATGTGGTCTATGATAATGGGGATTGATTTGCATTTATAGTACCTGGTTGTGAGAGTGATGTATGCAAATCGGTCACTTAACATACCACCATATACGTATTTCCACCGGGCTGATCGCCATATAACTGTAGGATATTGGAGTGGTGGCAGTGATATGTCATTTTGGACTTAACCCTTAGATATAATGTGATTATGTGCATGTGAGATGCTATGATTAATTGGGTTAATGGTGATTGTATATGCCACACTCCAATGTCTTATGGTTCATCTACAGTCTCTTGGTAAAATAAAGTTGTGATAAGTGATATGGTGGAAACATGCTTTATTGATATGACATGATTATTTTGTATTATGTCAATTAATGGACAATGCATATCGGTCACTTAATATATCACCACATACGTATCTCCACCGGCTGATTATCATGTAACTGTAGGATATTGGAATAGTGGCAGTGATATGTCAATTTGGATTTAACCCTTAAATATAATGCGATTATGTGTACGTGAGACGCTATGATTAATTGGGTTAATGGTGATTGTATATGCCACACTCCAATACCTTATGGTTCATCCACAGTCTCTTGGTAAGATAAATTTATGATATGTGGTATAGTAGGAACATGCTTTATTGATATGACATATGATTATTCTGTATGATGCCAATTAATAGACATGATACTAATTGTTGAGATTTCTGGAACCATGTGCCCCCCCAGGTGGCTCTCTTGTTTGTATATCTATTGAATATATTTATTGAAAATGAATAATAAAATATTTAAGATTTGCTAGTAATTGGCATTTATTCACTTCTTTTTTGGTCGGTTATATCCGATGCCAAGTGGTGTTTGCCATATAATAGGTATGGCTGAGAGCCCCCAGATCCATATAATAGGTATGACTCAGAGCCCTCCAGCCCCATATAATAGGTATGGCTCAGAGCCCCCCAGCCTCATATAATAGGTATGGCTCAGAGCCCTCCAGCCCCATATAATAGGTATGGCTCAGAGCCCCCCAGCCTCATATAATAGGTATGGCTCAGAGCCCTCCAGCCCCATATAATAGGTTAGGCTCAGAGCCCTCCAGCCCCATATAATAGGTATGGCTCAGAGCCCCCAGCTCCATATAATAGGTATGGCTCAGAGCCCCCCAGCCTCATGTAACAGGTATGGCTCAGAGCTCCCAGCTCCATATAATAGGTATGGCTCACAGCCCCCCAGCCTTATATAACAGGTATGGCTCAGAGCACCCAGCCCCATAAAATAGGTAAGACTCAGAGCCCCCCAGCACCATATAACAGGTATGGCTCAGAGCCCCCCAGCCTCATGTAACAGGTATGGCTCAGAGCCCCCAGCTCCATATAATAGGTATGGCTCACAGCCCCCCAGCCTCATATAATAGGTATGGCTCAGAGCACCCAGCCCCATAAAATAGGTAATACTCAGAGCCCCCCAGCACCATATAACAGGTATGGCTCAGAGCCTCCTAGCCCCATAAAATAGGTATGGTTCACAGTCTTCAGCCCCATATAATAGATATGGCTCAGTGCCCCCAGCCACATATATTAGGTATGACTCAAAGCCCCCCATCCCCATATAATAGATATGGCTCAGTGCCCCCAGCCACATATATTAGGTATGACTCAAAGCCCCCCATCCCCATATAATAGATATGGCTCAGTGCCCCCAGCCACATATATTAGGTATGGCTCACAGCCCCCCAACCCCATATAATTGGCATAGCTCAGAGCCCCTAAGCTCAATAAAATAGGTATGGCTTAGAGCCCCCAGCACCATATAACAGGTATGGCTCAGAGCCCCCCAGCCCCATATAATAGGTATGGCTAAGAGACTCCAGCCCCATATAACAGGTATGGCTCAGAGCTCCCAAGCCTCATATAATAAGTATGGCTCAGAGCCCCCCAGCCCCATATAATAGGTATGGCTCAGAGCCCCCCAGCCTCATATAATAGGTATGGCTCAGAGCCCTCCAGCCCCATATAATAGGTATGGCTCAGAGCCCTCCAGCCCCATATAATAGGTATGGCTCAGAGCCCCCCAGCCTCATGTAACAGGTATGGCTCAGAGCTCCCAGCTCCATATAATAGGTATGGCTCACAGCCCCCCAGCCTTATATAACAGGTATGGCTCAGAGCACCCAGCCCCATAAAATAGGTAAGACTCAGAGCCCCCCAGCACCATATAACAGGTATGGCTCAGAGCCCCCCAGCCTCATGTAACAGGTATGGCTCAGAGCCCCCAGCTCCATATAATAGGTATGGCTCACAGCCCCCCAGCCTCATATAATAGGTATGGCTCAGAGCACCCAGCCCCATAAAATAGGTAATACTCAGAGCCCCCCAGCACCATATAACAGGTATGGCTCAGAGCCTCCTAGCCCCATAAAATAGGTATGGTTCACAGTCTTCAGCCCCATATAATAGATATGGCTCAGTGCCCCCAGCCACATATATTAGGTATGACTCAAAGCCCCCCATCCCCATATAATAGATATGGCTCAGTGCCCCCAGCCACATATATTAGGTATGACTCAAAGCCCCCCATCCCCATATAATAGATATGGCTCAGTGCCCCCAGCCACATATATTAGGTATGGCTCACAGCCCCCCAACCCCATATAATTGGCATAGCTCAGAGCCCCTAAGCTCAATAAAATAGGTATGGCTTAGAGCCCCCAGCACCATATAACAGGTATGGCTCAGAGCCCCCCAGCCCCATATAATAGGTATGGCTAAGAGACTCCAGCCCCATATAACAGGTATGGCTCAGAGCTCCCAAGCCTCATATAATAAGTATGGCTCAGAGCCCCCCAGCCCCATATAAGAGGTATGGCTCAGATCACCCCAGCCTCATATTACAGGTATGGCTCAGATCCCCCAGCCCCATGTAACAGGTATGGCTCAGAACCCCCCAGCCCCATATGACAGGTATGGCTCAGAGCCCCCCAGCCCCATATGACAGGTATGGCTCAGAGCCCCCAGCCCCATGTAATAGGTATGGCTCAGAGCCCCCAGCTCCATATAATAGGTATGACTCAGAGCCTTCCAGCCCCATATAATAGGTATGACTCAGAGCCTTCCAGCCCCATATAATAGGTATGACTCAGAGCCTTCCAGCCCCATATAATAGGTATGGCTCAGAGCCCCCAGCTCCATATAACAGGTATGACTCAGAGCCCTCCATCCCCATATAATAGGTATGACTCAGAGCCCTCCAGCCCCATATAATAGGTATGGCTCAGAGCACCCAGCCTCATATAATAGGTATGGCTCAGAGCCCCCAAGCCCCATATAATAGGTATGGCTCAGAGCCCTCCAGCCCCATATAATAGGTATGGCTCAGAGCCCCCCAGCCCCATATAATAGGTATGACTCAGAGCCCTCCATCCCCATATAATAGGTATGGCTCAGAGCCCCCCAGCCTCATGTAACAGGTATGGCTCACAGCCCCCCAGCCTCATTTAATAGGTAAGACTCAGAGCCCCCCAGCACCATATAACAGGTATGGCTCAGAGCCCCCTAGCCCCATATAATAGGTATGGCTAAAAGTCCCCAGCCCCATATTACATGTATGGCTCAGAGCTCCCAAGCCTCATATAATAAGTATGGCTCAGAGCCCCCCAGCCCCATATAACAGGTATGGCTCAGAGCCCCCCAGCCTCATAGAATAGGTATGGTTCACAGTCTTCAGCCCCATATAATAGATATGGCTCAGTGCCCCCAGCCACATATATTAGGTATGACTTAAAGCCCCCCAGCCCCATATAATAGATATGGCTCAGAGCCCCTCAGCCCCATATAACAGGTATGGCTCAGAGCCCCCCAGCCCCGTATAACAGGTAAGTCTCAGAGCCCCCCCAGTCCCATATAATTGGCATAGCTCAAAGCTCCACAGCCCCATATAATAGGTATGGCTCAGAGCCCCCAGCCCCATATAATAGGTATGACTCAGAGCCCCCCAGCCCCATATAACATATAACAGGTATGGCTCAGAGCCCCTCAGCCCCATATAATAAGTATGGCTCAGAGCCCCCAAGCCCCATATAATAGGTATGGCTCACAGCCCCCCAGCCCCATATAACATATAACAGGTATGGCTCAGAGCCCCCCAGCCCCATATAATAAGTATGACTCAGAGCCCCCAAGCCCCATATAATAGGTATGGCTCACAGCCCCCCAGCCCCATATAACATATAACAGGTATGGCTCAGAGCCCCCCAGCCCCATATAATAAGTATGACTCAGAGCCCCCAGCCCCATATAATAGGTATGACTCAGAGCCCCCCAGCCCCATATAACATATAACAGGTATGGCTCAGAGCCCCCCAGCCCCATATAATAAGTATGGCTCAGAGCCCCCAAGCCCCATATAATAGGTATGGCTCACAGCCCCCCAGCCCCATATAACATATAACAGGTATGGCTCAGAGCCCCCCAGCCCCATATAATAAGTATGACTCAGAGCCCCCAAGCCCCATATAATAGGTATGGCTCAGAACTCCCCAGCCCCATATAATAGGCATGGCTCAGCACTCCCCAGATCCATATAATAGGTATGGCTCGAGCCCCCCAGCCCCATATAATAGGTATGGCTCAGAGCCCCCCAGCATCATAAAATAGGTATGACTCAGAGCGCCCCAGCACCAACTAACAGGCTCAGAGCCCCCAGCGACATATAATAGGTATGGCTCTCGCCCCCAGTCCCATATAATAGGTATAGCTCAGAGCCCCCCCACCCCATACAATAGATATGGCTCAGAGCTCCCCAACCTTATATAATAGGTTGGCTCAGAGCCCTCCAGCCCCATATAATATGTATGGCTAAAGCCTGCTTTACACGTTGCAATTTCGCATACGATATCGTATACGATTTGCAACGCCCCCATCGTATGTGTGGCACGTTCAATTTGTTGAACGTGCCGCACAAACAATTAACCCCCGTCACACATACTTACCTTCCATACGACCTTGCTGTGGGCGGCGAACGTCCACTTCCTGGAGTGGGAGGGACGTTTGGCGTCACATCGACGTCACCCGGCGGCCAGCCAATAGAAGCGGAGGGGCGGAGCTGAGCGGAACGTAAACATCCCGCCCACCTCCTTCCTTCCGCATTGTTGGCCGGGAGCCGCAGGACGCAGGTAAGATCTGTTCATCGTTCCTGGGGTGTCACACACTGCGATGTGTGCTACCCCGGGTACGATGAGCAATCTGACGTGCAATTCTAGAGAAAGGTACGATGTGTATGCGATGAACGTTTTAACGTTCAATCGGAATCGCACGTACCTGTCGCACACTGCAATGTACCTTACAATGCCAGATGTGCGTCACTTACGACGTGACCCCGCCGACACATTGTAAGATACATTGCAGCATGTAAAGCAGGCTTAAGATTCCCCATCCCCAAATAATAGATATGGCTCGCGCCCCCCACCCCATACAATAGATATGGCTCAGAGCCCGCCAGCCCCATATAATAGGTATGGCTCAGACCCCCAGCTCTTTATAACATACACAGCCAGCGTCGATCTGGCATAGCGGGGAAACCTCCGGTAGGCCCCGACTTTGTTTTCAAACTAAGATGCCTCCGGCAGCCTGCAGGCCCCCCCCAGGTTTATTAAAATGACCTGCGGGCACGGCTCCTTAGGCTGTTGTCGGGACGCTGCCGCAGGTGATGATTCTGTATGTGCAGTCAGATTATGGCAGTGCCAATTGCCTAGTGGGGGGGGGGGGGGGAGGCGGTCCTGACCTTGAGGGGCACGCGGAGCTTATAAGCATCCAGCGCGGCAGGGGCAGAACAGAAGCTGCTTCCATGCCCGTGACGTGTGGGAGTAGCCGGGCAGGAGATACCGAGGAAGATGTGGCCGAGGAAGATGTGTCCGTTAATGCGGAATGAGGGGGGGTGGGTGAGTGGCATATGAGGGGGACCAGACTGTGACAGAGGGGTGTTAAGTGGATTATTCGGTTTCAGTGTGCTTGAGAAAGGGGTAATTTGGGGTACAGCTAGTCTGTATGAGATATGCAGGACATGAGGGTGCTGTGTGTGTGTGTGATTTGGGGGTGCAGGGTGTGTGCCCCAGTCCCTGCTGTGTGACGTGGGTGAAGTCCACACAGTAACCATATATCAGTAGGGATTAGGGAAAGAGGGATAGCAGCAGTCAGAGCATGGGATAGGATTGGGAAAGCTGGGTGCGAGGCTGAGAGAAAGAGGCTCTTTTTCTCATCACCCAGCCTTTCTATGTTCTGATATCCGTCTTGTCCTCCACTCCCCAGCTTTCCTATTCTCTGATATCATGGGAAAGCTGGATGCTAAAGACAAGATGGCTATCAGAACAAAGAATGCTGGGTGCTAGGGAAAAGAACCGAGTGTCCAGAGTAATTATCCTGTATCCCAAGTGTCTTATTACCAAGAATCAAGCGTAAGTATCCTGTACCCCTGTGTCAGTGTCATTATCCTGTACTCTCATGGTCAGTTTCATCATTCTGTATCCCCAGTGTTATTATCCTGTACCCCCAGTGTCAGTGTCATTATCCTGTACCCCCAGTGTCAGTGTCATTATCCTGTACCCCCAGTGTCAGTGTCATTATCCTGTACCCTCAATGTCAGTGTCATTATCCTGTACTCCCAGTGTCATTATCCTGTACCCCCAGTGTCAGTGTCATTATCCTGTACTCCCAGTGTCAGAGTCATTCTCCTGTACCCCCAGTGTCATTATCCTGTACCCCCAGTGTCATTATTCTGTACCTCCAGTGTCAGTGTCATTATCCTGTACCCCCAGTGTCATTATCCTGTACCCCCAGTGTCAGTGTCATTATCCTGTACCCCCATTGTCAGTGTCATTATCCTGTACCCTCAGTGTCATTCTCCTGTACCCCCAGTGTCATTATCCTGTACCGTCAGTGTCATTATCCTGTACCCCCAGTGTCAGTGTCATTATCCTGTACCCCCAGTGTCAGTGTCATTATCCTGTACCCCCAGTGTCATTATCCTGTACCCCCAGTGTCATTATCCTGTACCCCCAGTGTCAGAGTCATTCACCTGTACCCCCAGTGTCAGAGTCATTCTCCTGTACCCCCAGTGTCAGTGTCATTATCCTGTACCGTCAGTGTCATTATCCTGTACCTCCAGTGTCAGTGTCATTATCCTGTACCCCCAGTGTCATTATCCTGTACCCCCAGTGTCAGAGTCATTCACCTGTACCCCCAGTGTCAGAGTCATTCTCCTGTACCCCCAGTGTCAGTGTCATTATCCTGTACCGTCAGTGTCATTATCCTGTACCTCCAGTGTCAGTGTTATTATCCTGTACCCCCAGTGTCAGTGTCATTATCCTGTACCCCCAGTGTCAGTGTCATTATCCTGTACCCCCAGTGTCAGTGTCATTATCCTGTACCCCCAGTGTCAGTGTTATTATCCTGTACCCCCAGTGTCAGTGCCATTATCCTGTACCCCCAGTGTCAGTGTCATTATCCTGTACCCCCAGTGTCAGTGTTATTATCCTGTACCCCCAGTGTCAGTGTCATTATCCTGTACCCCCAGTGTCAGTGTCATTATCCTGTACCCCCAGTGTAAGTATCCTGTACCTCCAGTGTCAGTGTTATTATCTTAGGCTATATGTAATTACTCATCAGGGGGCCTCTATACTCTATATGTGATGATAGTACAGAAGGGGCCTCAGTATAAATACTCTATGTGTAAAAAAAAAATAAAAACATGATCTGCCCATAGAGCAGTATTGTCAGAATACACAGGACTAGTAAAGGGTTTATCCAACATATAAAACTAATTTAGAAACCATAGTGCGGCTTTTATAGGGCGTCTCCTCAGAATGACTGGTCACATCCAGTACAGACACTGGGGGCCGATCATCACCTGATAATTATATAAATATCTGAAGGTGGAAAGAGAAGACAAATATTCACCAAAGTCTACAACTGGAAAAGTGTATTGGGTGGTAATGCTTCACACCTCCCCATACTGTCTTTTAGGGTATGTGCCCACGATCAGGACTCACTGTGTCCTGCATGGAGCGGGTCCTGTCCTGCAGGGCCGTGAGTCTCCTCCTCAGGAGACCGCAGCTGCTTGTACCCACAATCAGGGTTCAGTGCGCTGCGGTCTCTCGCTTGTGTTCTCCCTTCGGAGGAGCATGCGATTACACAGCAAATAATTGAAATTCTGCAGTCTGGAAAGCCGCACCGCAGGTCAGAGTTTGCTACGGAAAAAAACAAGCAAAGTGGGCACGAGATTTCTAGAAATTCATCCACTGTGCTTGTACTGTACAACGCAGCATTTTGGACGCAGCTGAAGAATGCTACATCCAAAACACTGCAAACACTGATCGTGGGCACGCAGCCTTATAGGGGATTTCCCTATATGGTGGATAGATGGGGGCAGAGGGGGATTAATGTTAGTAATCTTTTCCATGTGAAGATGCTGGATAACGTTCTGCTTCACTTTGAATATTATTTGTCTGATGGACTCAATGGTTACCAAGGACAAGGAACGTCCGTGTGTAAGAAAAACTGCGACTGACTGTAAATAACAGATTCCACTATTATCTACAATAAATAAGATGCTACAAGAAATCCTGCGCTATCTGCAGGCACAGGACAGGGCTCTTCTGCGCTATCTGCAGGCACAGGACAGGTCTCTTCTGCGCTATCTGCAGGCACAGGGCAGGTCTCTTCTGCGCTATCTGCAGGCACAGGACAGGTCTCTTCTGCGCTATCTGCAGGCACAGGACAGGTCTCTTCTGCGCTATCTGCTGGCACAGGACAGGTCTCTTCTGCGCTATCTGCTGGCACAGGACAGGTCTCTTCTGCGCTATCTGCTGGCACAGGACAGGTCTCTTCTGCGCTATCTGCTGGCACAGGACAGGTCTCTTCTGCGCTATCTGCTGGCACAGGACAGGTCTCTTCTGCGCTATCTGCTGGCACAGGACAGGTCTCTTCTGCGCTATCTGCTGGCACAGGACAGGTCTCTTCTGCGCTATCTGCAGGCACAGGACAGGTCTCTTCTGCGCTATCTGCAGGCACAGGACAGGTCTCTTCTGCGCTATCTGCTGGCACAGGACAGGTCTCTTCTGCGCTATCTGCTGGCACAGGACAGGTCTCTTCTGCGCTATCTGCTGGCACAGGACAGGTCTCTTCTGCGCTATCTGCTGGCACAGGACAGGTCTCTTCTGCGCTATCTGCTGGCACAGGACAGGTCTCTTCTGCGCTATCTGCTGGCACAGGACAGGTCTCTTCTGCGCTATCTGCAGGCACAGGACAGGTCTCTTCTGCGCTATCTGCAGGCACAGGACAGGGCTCTTCTGCGCTATCTGCAGGCACAGGACAGGGCTCTTCTGCGCTATCTGCAGGCACAGGACAGGGCTCTTCTGCGCTATCTGCAGGCACAGGACAGGGCTCTTCTGCGCTATCTGCAGGCACAGGACAGGGCTCTTCTGCGCTATCTGCAGGCACAGGACAGGGCTCTTCTGCGCTATCTGCAGGCACAGGACAGGGCTCTTCTGCGCTATCTGCAGGCACAGGACAGGGCTCTTCTGCGCTATCTGCAGGCACAGGACAGGGCTCTTCTGCGCTATCTGCAGGCACAGGACAGGTCTCTTCTGCGCTATCTGCTGGCACAGGACAGGTCTCTTCTGCGCTATCTGCTGGCACAGGACAGGTCTCTTCTGCGCTATCTGCAGGCACAGGACAGGTCTCTTCTGCGCTATCTGCAGGCACAGGACAGGTCTCTTCTGCGCTATCTGCAGGCACAGGACAGGTCTCTTCTGCGCTATCTGCAGGCACAGGACAGGTCTCTTCTGCGCTATCTGCAGGCACAGGACAGGTCTCTTCTGCGCTATCTGCAGGCACAGGACAGGGCTCTTCTGCGCTATCTGCAGGCACAGGACAGGGCTCTTCTGCGCTATCTGCAGGCACAGGACAGGTCTCTTCTGCGCTATCTGCAGGCACAGGACAGGTCTCTTCTGCGCTATCTGCAGGCACAGGACAGGGCTCTTCTGCGCTATCTGCAGGCACAGGACAGGTCTCTTCTGCGCTATCTGCAGGCACAGGACAGGTCTCTTCTGCGCTATCTGCAGGCACAGGACAGGTCTCTTCTGCGCTATCTGCAGGCACAGGACAGGTCTCTTCTGCGCTATCTGCAGGCACAGGACAGGTCTCTTCTGCGCTATCTGCAGGCACAGGACAGGTCTCTTCTGCGCTATCTGCTGGCACAGGACAGGTCTCTTCTGCGCTATCTGCTGGCACAGGACAGGTCTCTTCTGCGCTATCTGCTGGCACAGGACAGGTCTCTTCTGCGCTATCTGCTGGCACAGGACAGGTCTCTTCTGCGCTATCTGCAGGCACAGGACAGGTCTCTTCTGCGCTATCTGCAGGCACAGGACAGGTCTCTTCTGCGCTATCTGCTGGCACAGGACAGGTCTCTTCTGCGCTATCTGCTGGCACAGGACAGGTCTCTTCTGCGCTATCTGCTGGCACAGGACAGGTCTCTTCTGCGCTATCTGCAGGCACAGGACAGGTCTCTTCTGCGCTATCTGCTGGCACAGGACAGGTCTCTTCTGCGCTATCTGCAGGCACAGGACAGGGCTCTTCTGCGCTATCTGCAGGCACAGGACAGGGCTCTTCTGCGCTATCTGCAGGCACAGGACAGGGCTCTTCTGCGCTATCTGCAGGCACAGGACAGGGCTCTTCTGCGCTATCTGCAGGCACAGGACAGGGCTCTTCTGCGCTATCTGCAGGCACAGGACAGGGCTCTTCTGCGCTATCTGCAGGCACAGGACAGGGCTCTTCTGCGCTATCTGCAGGCACAGGACAGGGCTCTTCTGCGCTATCTGCAGGCACAGGACAGGTCTCTTCTGCGCTATCTGCAGGCACAGGACAGGTCTCTTCTGCGCTATCTGCAGGCACAGGACAGGTCTCTTCTGCGCTATCTGCAGGCACAGGACAGGTCTCTTCTGCGCTATCTGCAGGCACAGGACAGGTCTCTTCTGCGCTATCTGCAGGCACAGGACAGGTCTCTTCTGCGCTATCTGCAGGCACAGGACAGGTCTCTTCTGCGCTATCTGCAGGCACAGGACAGGTCTCTTCTGCGCTATCTGCTGGCACAGGACAGGTCTCTTCTGCGCTATCTGCTGGCACAGGACAGGTCTCTTCTGCGCTATCTGCTGGCACAGGACAGGTCTCTTCTGCGCTATCTGCTGGCACAGGACAGGTCTCTTCTGCGCTATCTGCTGGCACAGGACAGGTCTCTTCTGCGCTATCTGCTGGCACAGGACAGGTCTCTTCTGCGCTATCTGCAGGCACAGGACAGGGCTCTTCTGCGCTATCTGCAGGCACAGGACAGGTCTCTTCTGCGCTATCTGCTGGCACAGGACAGGTCTCTTCTGCGCTATCTGCTGGCACAGGACAGGTCTCTTCTGCGCTATCTGCTGGCACAGGACAGGTCTCTTCTGCGCTATCTGCTGGCACAGGACAGGTCTCTTCTGCGCTATCTGCAGGCACAGGACAGGTCTCTTCTGCGCTATCTGCTGGCACAGGACAGGTCTCTTCTGCGCTATCTGCAGGCACAGGACAGGTCTCTTCTGCGCTATCTGCAGGCACAGGACAGGGCTCTTCTGCGCTATCTGCAGGCACAGGACAGGGCTCTTCTGCGCTATCTGCAGGCACAGGACAGGGCTCTTCTGCGCTATCTGCAGGCACAGGACAGGGCTCTTCTGCGCTATCTGCAGGCACAGGACAGGGCTCTTCTGCGCTATCTGCAGGCACAGGACAGGGCTCTTCTGCGCTATCTGCAGGCACAGGACAGGTCTCTTCTGCGCTATCTGCAGGCCCAGGACAGGGCTCTTCTGCGCTATCTGCAGGCACAGGACAGGGCTCTTCTGCGCTATCTGCAGGCACAGGACAGGGCTCTTCTGCGCTATCTGCAGGCACAGGACAGGGCTCTTCTGCGCTATCTGCAGGCACAGGACAGGGCTCTTCTGCGCTATGTGCAGGCACAGGACAGGGCTCTTCTGCGCTATCTGCAGGCACAGGACAGGGCTCTTCTGCGCTATCTGCAGGCACAGGACAGGGCTCTTCTGCGCTATCTGCAGGCACAGGACAGGGCTCTTCTGCGCTATCTGCAGGCACAGGACAGGGCTCTTCTGCGCTATCTGCAGGCACAGGACAGGGCTCTTCTGCGCTATCTGCAGGCACAGGACAGGGCTCTTCTGCGCTATGTGCAGGCACAGGACAGGGCTCTTCTGCGCTATCTGCAGGCACAGGACAGGTCTCTTCTGCGCTATCTGCAGGCACAGGACAGGTCTCTTCTGCGCTATCTGCAGGCACAGGACAGGTCTCTTCTGCGCTATCTGCAGGCACAGGACAGGGCTCTTCTGCGCTATCTGCAGGCACAGGACAGGTCTCTTCTGCGCTATCTGCAGGCACAGGACAGGGCTCTTCTGCGCTATCTGCAGGCACAGGACAGGGCTCTTCTGCGCTATCTGCAGGCCCAGGATAGGGCTCTTCTGCGCTATCTGCAGGCACAGGACAGGTCTCTTCTGCGCTATCTGCAGGCACAGGACAGGTCTCTTCTGCGCTATCTGCAGGCACAGGACAGGGCTCTTCTGCGCACTGTAGAGTTTGAGAATAGGCTCACGTAATACGGAGAGAAGCCGAAAACAAACAAGTAATAAAACCATTTATGGTAGCCATAGTGCGGGCCCCTAGAGGCAATCTCCCTGGTGGGCCCCTCACACCCCAGCCCCACCCTGTACACAGCTACACACCATCTATCAGCCCTCCATCCAGCCCACCACAGTGCACAGTACCCGGACCCCTGTCACCAGCTATCACAGCACATCCATCTTACAGCCTCTGACTGGTCTGGAGCTCTGTGTCTAGGAGAGAAGCCATGAATCACAGCACAGGAGGAGGAGGGGGCGGAGCACAGGAGGAGGAGGGGGCGGAGCCTGCACTGAGCGCGCAGGTCCTTGTCTGGAGCAGAGAAGGTGCCGAGAATCCTCTTCAGGCAGATGACCTGCGTGCCAGGGCCTGACAGCGTACAGCGTGCTGCGTAGCCACGTCGGAAGCGGCCACACAGGAAGATTTATAGGTACAGTGCCTCCAGTGGGCCTGGTGAAGAGAGGGGCGTAATAAAGCTAAGTAATTACCCCAGGCTCGGCCAGGACCCCCCTTTATACAGTATAGGAGCTAATGTGGGGTCTGTCATATACTGTGGGGACTATTTTAGGTGTTCTCATAATGGGGGGGCTACTATTTAAGCCATTATGTGGGGACAATTAATCAGTGTGTCGGCTACTATGGTGGCCATTATACAGTGTGTGGACCATTGTTTTGGGGGAGCTGTGGGCCCATCACACTGGGTATAGGGGAGGTGTAGTTGCATCATACTGTGTATGGAGGAGCTGTACATGGGGAGACTTAGAAGACATTAAGAGGCGTAACGATTGGCGTCGCAGAGGTCGCCATAGCAACAGGGTGCGGCAGGTTTTGGGGGCCCGGTGCCCGCTCTGTAGAGAAAGAGGTGGCTTCTCTCAGTGAGAGAGGAGCTGCGCTGTTCCTTTAGTTTCATTCAGTAGCATAGCTACCAGGAGTGGGGTAGACGATGCGGCCTCCCCAGGCCCCGTGCTCAGAGGGGGCCACTCGGTGCTGCGCTACTGTTAACTATATCGACGTATGCAGCGTGCCGATATAGTTAACCTCTGCAGTAGTGCTGAGGAGACAAGCCCTCCCTGTACTGCTGCTGATGACAGCGGTGAGTGCATGCACAGGACATCCGAGTCCCAGCGTGGTGACATCATCATAAAGCACCAGGATTCTGATGTCTTGTGTGCGTGATGATAGTGCTGTGATCTGCCCGCGCTGGAACAATCAGCACCCTGGAGTAGGTGAGTATGATGTTTTCTTTCTCTCTTTTTCTTTAATTCAGTATGGGGGGGACACACACATTATATATACACACGTACAACCAGGACAGGGCCCAGGCTGGGGTACATTATATATACTAGCATAAAAACCAGGCTGGGGGACATATATACCAGGATAGGGCCCAGGCTGGGGGACATTATATATACTAGCATGGGAGCCAGGCTGGGGGACATTATATATACTAGCATGAGAGCCAGGCTGGGGGACATTATATATACTAACATGAGAGCCAGGCTGGGGGATATATATACCAGGATAGGGCCTAGGGTGGGGGACACTATATATACCCACATGGGACCAAGGCAGGGGGACATTATATATACCAGCATGGGAGCCAGGCTGGGGAACATTATATATACTAGCATGAGAGCCAGGCTGGGGGACATTATATATACTAACATGAGAGCCAGGCTGGGGGATATATATACCAGGATAGGGCCTAGGGTGGGGGACATTATATATACCCACATGGGACCAAGGCAGGGGTACATTATATATACCAGCATGGGAGCCAGGCTGGGGAACATTATGTATACCAGCAGGGAGCTGAAATCAAGCTTTTCTATGCTCTGATATTCATCTTATCCTCAGCACGCACCTTCCCCATGCTCTGCTTATACATCTTTCACTCAGGACACAGCTTTCCCATGCTCTGATATACATCTTTCCCTCAGCACCCAGCTTTCCCATAATATCAGAGCATGGGAAAGCTGGTTGCTGAGGGAAAGCTGTATAGCAGAGCATGGGAAAGCTGAGGGAAAGAGCCTCTTTCCCTCAGCACAAAACTTTCCCATCCCATGCTTTATCTTTGTCCCCCCTTGTTTTTAGCTCTCCATATACTATAATGGCCCCCACATAGCTTTCAATATAGTATAATGTGTTCCAAATAAACCTTCATATATTAGAATGCACCCCCATAGTCCTCCATGTATTATAATACACTTCACATAGTCCTCCATATAGTATAGTGTAGAGTATAGTCCTCCATATAATATAATGTACATCCTATAGTCCTCCATATAATATAATACACATCCCACAGTCCTCTATTTAAGATAAAGGTGGCTTTACATGCTACGAGATCGCTAAAACGATCTCGTAGGGGTCACGGAATTTGTGACGCACATCCGGCCGCTTTAGCGATGTTGTTGCGTGTGACACCTATGAGCGATTTTGAATCGTCGCAAAAACGTTCAAAATCGTTCATCGGTGACATCCCCCCCCTATTCCCAATTATCGTTGCTGCTGCAGTAACAATGTTGTTTGTTGTTCCTGCTGCAGACATCGCTATGTGTGACACCGCTGGAACGACAAACATCTCCTTACCTGCGTCCACTGGAAAAGGAGGAAGGAAGGAGGTGGGCGGCATGTTCCGGCCGCTCATCTCCGCCCCTCCTTTTCTATTGGGCGGCGGTTCAGTGACGCTGCTGTGACGTCGCTGTGATGCTGAACGAACCGCCCCCTTAGAAAGGAGGCGGTTTGCCGGTCACAGCGACGTCGCAGAGCAGGTATGTGCGTGTGACGCTGCCGTCGCGATAATGTTCGCTACTGCAGCGATCACCACATATCGTGCCACCGACAGGGGCGGGTGCTATCGCACGCGACATCGCTAGCCGATGCTAGCGATGGCGCAGCGTGTAAAGCGGCCTTTACTCACATCCCATAATTCTCAATATAGTATAATGCACACTCCATAATCCTCTAAATCCTATTACATCTGGTGCATTTTATATATCAGCATGGGAGCCAGGCTGGGGGACATTATATATACCAGGACAGGGCCCAGGCTGGGGGACATTATATATACCAGGACAGGGCCCAGGCTGGGGGACACTATATATACCAGGACAGGGCCCAGGCTGTCCCCCAGCCTGGCTCCCATGCTGATATATAATGTCCCCCAGCCTGAGCCCTGTCCTAGTATATATAATGTCCCCCAGCCTGGCTCCCATGCTGGTATATATAATGTCCCCCAGCCTGGCTCCCATGCTGGCATATATAATGTCCCCCAGCCTGGACCCTGTCCTGGTATATATAATGTCCCCCAGCCTGGACCCTGTCCTGGTATATATAATGTCCCCCAGCCTGGCTCCCATGCTGCTATATAAAATGTACCGGATGTAATAGGATTTAGAGGATTATGGAGTGTGGATTATACTATATTGAGAATTATGGGATGTGAGTTATCTTAAATAGAGGACTGTGGGATGTGTATTACCGTATATTATATGGAAGACTATAGGATGTGCATTATATTATATGATGGACTATGCTCTACACTATGCTATATGGAGGACTATGTGAAGTGTATTATAATACATGGAGGACTATGGGGGTGCATTCTAATATATGGAGGTTTATTTGGGACCCATTATACTATGTGGGGGCCCATTAAGCTATGTGGGGGCCATTATAGTATATGGAGAGCTATAAACAAGGGGGGGGGCAAAGATAAAGCATGCGATGGGAAAGTTTTGTGCTGAGGGAAAGGGGCTCTTTCCCTCAGCTTTCCCATGCTCTGCTATACAGCTTTCCCTCAGCAACCAGCTTTGCCATGCTCTGCTATACAGCTTTCCCTCAGCAACCAGCTTTGCCATGCTCTGATATTATGGGAAAGCTGGGTGTTGAGGGAAAGATGTATATCAGAGCATGGGAAAGCTGTGTCCTGAGTGAAAGATGTATATCAGAGCATGGGAAAGCTGTGTGCTGAGGATAAGATGAATATCAGAGCATAGAAAAGCTGGGGTGCTGATAGAAGGATTTCAGATCATGGGAAAAAGCCAAGTGTCAGTGTCACTATCCCGTACCCCGAGTGTCGGTGTACGGTTGGGGGGAAGCCCAGGTCCAAACTTTGCAACGGGGCCCATCAAAGTCTAGTTATGCCACCCAAGACATTATTAAATGTTAAGAAGGCACTTAAGAACCATTATTGTTATAGGGGAACTCAGGGTATTATGACCATCAAAGGAGCACACACAGGGCATTATTACTTTCTAGGAGCAAAACGTGGACACTTTTCTAGGGCACTTTCACAGAGCATTAATATTTTCTACCATTAATATTTCTTACCATCTAGAGGGCACTAAGGAGGCATTTTAACATGTAAGGGGCACAATGGTGGCATTACTATGTGGGGCAGTAAGAGGAGCACAGTTTTTGTACAGCACAGCATATGCAGTAATATAAACACATACGGCATTCGCGGCTCAGTATTGTGGTATCAGGAGGATAAGGAGTTTTTGCAGGTTCGGAATAGATGGGACGGTGTCGGAAATGAGAGAAGTCAGTTGTGTCTTTTTTGTAATCTCTGCAGACAAGTCGTGGCTGGAAGAAGTTGTCATGTCGGTCTGGGCCAGATGGAAAATACGGGAAAAGTGAACAACTCCATCTGAAAGAATGTCAGCTGTAAGTCACCATTTTAACTGTACTGTAATCTCTTGTATGTCCTGAGGACTGGATACCAGGATGGGAGACATATGTAACACGATTGGGCACATTACTGCAAAATGAAGGTGGGGCAATTCATATGTCATGATTTAGAACGCTACAGGTACCCATTCATCTGACCAACGTCTGGAGTGTGGCCCAGGTCCAAATTTCATACCAGGGCCCATCACACTCTAGTTACGCCACTGCTCAGCCTGCTGACTGGGATTTTTAACACCGAGTAACTCCTGTTCCCTCCCTACACCTAGTGATCACATTCCCTGGATCCAGAGAAGGAAGCACAGTCAGTGATTCCTAATCTTTTCCTAATCTGTATACACAACTGCTGATTCAGCACTGTATATACCACCACGGGGAAGGTAAACAAGGTAATAAACGTTCATCTTCTCTGGGACAAGTCTGACTCTAAGGGTACCTTCACACTTAGCGATGCAGCAGCGATCCGACCAGCGATCTGACCTGGTCAGGATCGCTGCTGCATCGCTACATGGTCGCTGGTGAGCTGTCAAACAGGCAGATCTCACCAGCGACCAGTGAACAGCCCCCAGCCAGCAGCGACGTGCAAGCGACGCTGCGCTTGCACGGAGCCGCCGTCTGGAAGCTGCGGAGACTGGTAACTAAGGTAAACATCGGGTATGGTTACCCGATGTTTACATTAGTTACCAGTGTGAGCAGGGAGCAGGGAGCCGCGCACACTGAGCGCTGGCTCCTTGCTCTCCTAGCTACAGTACACATCGGGTTAATTAACCCGATGTGTAATGCAGCTACATGTGCAGAGAGCAGGGAGCCGCGCACACTGCTTAGCGCTGGCTCCTTGCTCTCCTAGCTGCTGTACACATCGGGTTAATTAACCCGATGTGTACAGCAGCTACATGTGCAGAGAGCCGGAGCCGGCAGCACAGGCAGCGTGAGAGCTGCAGAGGCTGGTAACTAAGGTAAATATCGGGTAACCACCTTGGTTACCCGATGTTTATCTTGGATACAGCTTACCTCAGCTGTCAGACGCCGGCTCCTGCTCCCTGCTCGCTTCATTTGTCGCTCTCTTGCTGTCACACACAGCGATCTGTGTGTCACAGCAGGAGAGCGGCTTTGAAGAAAACGAACCAGGGCTGTGTGTAACGAGCAGCGATCTCGCAGCAGGGGCCAGATCGCTGCTCAGTGTCACACACAGCGAGATCGCTAATGAGGTCACTGCTGCGTCACAAAAAGCGTGACTCAGCAGCGATCTCGGCAGTGAGCTCGCTGTGTGTGAAGCACCCCTAAAGGCCCCTTTACACACTGAGACTTTCAGCGATCCCACCAGCGATCCCAACCTGGCCGGGATCGCTACAAAGTCTCTGGTGAGCTGTCAAACAGGCAAACCTGGCGAACGACGCAACAGCGATCCGGACCTGCAGAACGACCTAGCTAGTCAAACACTGGAAACGAGTGATGTGTCACAATATCTGTCAATCACTATTCTCTGTCAGTCGGTCTCTCCCTCTCGGTCTCTATTCTCTCTCTGTCGGTCCGTCACTATCTCTGTCCCTCTGTCACAGTCTGTCGGTCATTTTCCCCTCCTCTCTCATACTCACCGATCCCCGATCCCCGGCGCGGCGCGGCACGGCATTCACACTGCTGCGGCGGCTTTTACTATTTTGAAAAAGCCGGCCGCTCATTAAACAATTTCGTATTCCCTACTTTCCCTGCCCACAGGCGCCTATGATTGGTTGCAGTGAGACACGCCCCCACGCTGAGTGACAGGTGTCTCACTGCACCCAATCACAACAGCCGGTGGGCGTGTCTATACTGTGCAGTGAAATAAATAATTAAATAATTAAAAAAAACCGGCGTGCAGTCCCCCCCAATTTTAATACCAGCCAGATAAAGCCACGGCCCTCCAGCGTAGCTTCCAGCTGTGCTGCATGGAGGTGACAGGAGCAGCAGAAGACACCGCCGCTCCTGTCACCTCCACGCAGCAAATGAAGAGAGCCGCGTGATCAGCTGAGCTATCACTGAGGTTACCCGCTGTCACTGGATCCAGCGGTGGCCGCGGGTAACCTCAGTGACAGCTCAGCTGATCACGCTACTCACCTCAGTTGCTGCGTGGAGCTGACCGGAGCGGCGGTGAGTAGCGCGATCAGCTGAGCTGTCACTGAGGTTACCCGCGGCCACCGCTGCATCCACCGCTGGATCCACCGCTGGATCCAGTGACAGCGGGTAACCTCAGTGACAGCTCAGCCGATTGCGCGGCTGTCTTCATTAGCTGCGTGGAGGTGACAGGAGCGGCGGTGTCTTCTGCAGCTCCTGTCACCTGCATGCAGCAGAGCTGGAAGCGACGCTGGAGGTCCTTGGATTACGCCGAACAAGGAGGGCTTTTTGGGGCTGATTAAATTGGTGATGAGGGAATTTGTTTGTGTTTTTTATTTCTAATAAATTATTTTTTCGTGTGTGTGTGTTTATTTACTGTAATTTACAGATTAATCATGGAAGGTTTCTCGGGGAGACGCCTGACGTGATTAATCTAGGACTTATTGGCAGCTATGGGCTGCCAATAACTCCTTATTACCCCGATTTGCCAACGCACCAGGGCCAATCGGGAAGAGGCGGGTACAGTCCCAGAACTGTCGCATATAATGTATGCGGCAATTCTGGGCGGCTGCTGACTGATATTGTTAGGCTGGGGGCTCCCCATAACGTGGAGCTCCCCATCTTGAGAATACCAGCCTTCAGCCGTATGGCTTTATCTGGCTGGTATTATTGAAGATTATGCAGGAGCCGTGCGCAGGTGGCGTCTTAGAGCCCAGCGCTTCGGCTGCTGCCCGAAGCGTGCGTTGTAAGAAGTGACATGTCACTTATTCCGTGCGCTTTGCCTGCATCCCCTGCCCTGTCTATGGGAGGAGCTGCAGTCAGAGCGCATGGCATCGGCTTTTTTTTTCACTACGAACATTTTCTGCAGCGATTTGAAGCGCACGTGTGCTCTTCAGATCGCTGCAGAAATTTCTGCAAGGCCAGTACGCAACGTGCGCACATAGCCTAAAGGTACCGTCACACATACGAGATCGCTAGCGAGATCGCTGCTGAGTCACGGTTTCTGTGACGCGTAGCGATCCCGTTAGCGATCTCGTTATGTGTGACACCTACCAGCGATCAGGCCCCTGCTGTGAGATCTCTAGTCGTTGCAGAATGGTCCAGGCCATTTTCTTCAAAGGCGATGTCCTGCTGGGCAGGACACATCGCTGTGTTTGACACTGTGTGACAGGGTCACAGTGACTGCTGAGATCGTTACACAGGTGGCTACTGCGACCTGTATCGTTCCTGCATTGCTGGTAAGGTCTGACTGTGTGACATCTCACCTGCGACCTCCCAGCGACTTACCAGTGATCCCTATCAGGTCGCATCGTTTTCGGGATCGCTGGTAACTCGTTGTGTGTGACTGGCCCTTTCGTGACAGCCAGCCCCCCACCCCCATAGCATCATGGTTTTGTGCAAGGCGCTTACAGTGCATTGACATTGTAGACCATAAATACAGAGTAATGTGTGGACAGCCCAGACATTTATAGTCTATGTCCAGAAGAAGTTAGTTTATTTCATCCCACCTCAGTTACAGCTACACATTCCCACCTTCATTATAAGGATTTGGGTCATGTGATCTGTAGTCTGACAGCTAGTCCGGTACATGCACTAATGTGTAGACAGGAAGTCAGTCTGATTTCCTTTGAACTGCAATATGACATCATCATCTATCAAATCCGTCCTAGCAGCTCAGACTCTTCCCTCAAAACCCAGCTTTAGACTCTGTCACTTTCCATGTCCTCACATTATTATTATTTATTATTATTATCACATGCAGCTAAAGATATGTTTGAAGACTTGTTTAAGAGAAAACCTGTCTTTGCCGCCCATAGACCCAATCATAGAGCAGCTTCATTCTGTTTAAATAAGTGATCAGTGACATAATAGGGCAGATAGGCTGAAGCGCCATCACATAGGGCATCACCCAATCAAAGCTGTCTTACAGTATGACTGTATACATTCACTATAGCAACCAATCAGAGCTCAGATTTCATATTATCACAGCAGTTTTAGAAATTGACACTGAATCCTGATAGTCTTTGTTACCCATAGCAACCAATCTTAATATTGAAGAGTTTTGAGAAATGAGGCTCTAAGTCAGACTCTGCATTATACATCAGGGTACAGCAGGGCCATGTCACTGATCTATCACTATTGCCAAGAGATAGAACAATTCATGAGACTCTAGCATTATGGGTAATGTAGTCTACACTGCAGGAACCATATTAGAGAAGAATTCAAGATGGCAAATAACCCAGACATGGCCCATCCACCCCAACAGGTATATACTTGGCATAAACAAGACTGTCTACATGTACGGTGTATGGGGATGAGAAGCAACTGCAATGCTCATGAAGTAAACCTTAAAGGTGGACAATGCTTTTACAAATACCACTAGGACTGTATATTATTACATCTGCACACAACAAAAATTAGCAACTTTTTGGTAGTCAATAAATGGTTTGTCCACAACTGGTCACCGCTCCTGAAATGCTACAGAAACCCCAAATGTAGTAAAAACAGTTTGTAATTACTAAGAGATATAGCACCAACATCGCTGGAATGGCGCCGGGCCAGGAGGTATGTGTTTTTATTTTATTTATTTGAGGAACTGCATCATTTAAAGGGAATCTGTCTCCAGGTTTTTTACATAATCTGAGAGCAGCATGATGTAGAGAAAGAGATCCTGACTCCAGCGATGCATCACTTACTGGGTTGCTTGCTGCTTCTCAGCAGGAGATTAGCACTAGAGGACTAGTAAACCTGCTGCTATGTAGTCTACCATATTCATAAGGTCTGTATAACCCCAACCCCACCACTGATTGTACACAGAAAGATGCCAATCAGTGGTGTGGGCGGGGTTATAAAGAGCTCAGCATTGAGAGAACTGGTAAATCTGCAGCAGATAAACACTGAATTTATCAAAGTCAAAAATGTTTAGCCCAAAGAGTGATACATCACTGGTGTAAGGGCCTCTGCCCCTTCATCATGCTGCTTTCAGATTGGGTAGCAAAAGATTCCTGACAGGTTCCTTTTAAAATGGTGTCAGCATTTTCCATGTCTTGGGGTAAATCTCAGAACTGAACCTGCACATTATACAATGATTGGAGCATTTCACCATGATTTGGGAATAATAGAAACCTCTGACCACTTTGTTCTGGTGAATTGTGCCTTCTACACCTATAATAATCCACCCTGGTATAACACTAGTTTTGGTAATCTTTCATTATAAAGGCAGATTTTTACTAATTTCTCAGAGTTTTTATCCCTGGATAACATGTGGAGGTAGAAACCATGTACAATAATGTTCCCCATAATTACTGCTTGTATTTCTCTGCTTACCTGAGCCTCTCGGGTCCTCCTGCAGGTCTTCTTTCTTCTGGATATTGGTCTTGATTGATGGTGTCTTTCCTTCCTCTGAACAGTCCAGGCCGATTCTTCTGTTCTTCGGTCCTTTACTCTGGGCAATGACGTCTTCATCCGCTCGCTCCATCTCTGGAGTGGGAGACATCTTTTGCACTGGGCCTGATTTCTTCCTCTTTCTTGCCCTCCTTTGGGCCTTTTGGGCAATGACGTCTTCATCCATGCGTGCCATCTCTGGCCTGGGAGACGTGTTCTGTACTGGGCCTGATTTCTTTTTGGCCTTTTTGATTGAAGACTTCTCATCAGCCGATGAGTCCAAGTGTCTTCTTTTCTTCAGTCTCTTCCTCATCACAACCTCTTCTTTCTCCATATTAGAGCTTTGCTCACAATCCGCAGACAGCTTCTTCACCATCACCAGCCAACTCCAACTGTCACTTTTCTAACTGTCAACTCGCGGTTATATGTAAAGCACCACAATAGCACTGAGCGCACGGGCACCCGGTCATGTGATCAGTAACTGACCAATGAGATTCCAAGGCTAATGCTACAGTATAAGTATTTGAAAGTATTACTTTTATATATGAGTTGTAATAAAATTAAATCTGTTTCTGTTTTACTGTTTTTGCTGATTTAAATTCCAGTGACTTTATCTTTTATTTTCCATCACTTTAGTATTATAGTACAGAAAATTTTACAATTTTAGGGACCATTTTAACAGTATGTTGCATTATTTATCAATATGAAAACCTATAAAATAAATTCCTGTCCATTGAGAAACAGTTGAGAGCACTACATAATTTGAATAGTGTGGCAGCTACATTATTAAAATAGCAAGGCATGAGGGGGTCACAGGTGGGTTGCCCAGGGTGCTAAAGTTTTTAAGGGTGCAAAATATTTTCTCCCAAAATCCCCCACGTCACCCGCAATGTCAAATAATTAACACCTGAAACTACTGATTCTTTTGGAGAGGTGCAGTGAGGGCCCGCATGGTTTTGCTTATGCAGCATGAAGCAGGAGAGATGCATTTGTCATCTACTGCTGCACTCTGCATAGGCAGCAATGACAAAGTTAAATATGAACAAATGAAGTTTGACATCTTCATTGCTGGTTATGCAAAGACCAAAGTCTATGATGAACTATATGAACTATTTTCAACTGCTAAATATATAGGTGCACGGCACTCGAGGGCTTATGATTGGTGCTCAGATAGAGTCCAACCCCGTATTCATATAGAGAGAAGAATCCGGCACTCAGTATTGTAATGAAAGAAAAGATCCCTTTAATTCATATAGTGTATGATATCAATATCAACGTTTCGGTCTATATGACCGTCCTCATGTATACAGTGGAACCTTTGGTTAACGAGAACAATCCATTCTGGGAGTGTGCTTGTTAACCAAGTTACTCGTTCAGCAAAACAAGATTTCCCATAGGAAATCATTGCAATGCAAACAATTAATTCCACAACTTGTTAAATCTTCCATCCTGGTCCCCTATTGTGCCATTTCACACACGTTCAAACACACACAAACACACACAAACACACACGCACGAACACAGATTATGCTCACTTTACCTTCTGTTCCCTCGCCGGTCTCCTGGAAATTGCAGTTCGCCCGTACAAGACGTGTATCGGGTAACCAAGGCGACCGATGCCGGACCTTCCGCACTCAGCGCGCTGACGTCAAAGGCAGGAGCTGCTTGCCTCTGATTGGCCAGTGCGCTGCCTTTGTGTTGCGCCTGATAAGGGAAGTTCCTCCCTCGTCGCGATGGTTACCGTATACACATCCTGTGGAGGGAGGACCTTCCCCTGTCAGCCACTACTCAAAGGCAGCGCGCTGGCCAATCAGAGGCAAGTGGCTCTTGCCTTTGATGTCAGCGCGCTGGGAGCGGAAGGTCCGGCATCGGTCACCTTGGTTACCCGATACATGCAAGTTCCTGGAAGCCGGCGAGGGAACGAAGGTAAGGTGAGCATAATATGTGTGTGTGCATGCGTGCGTGTTTTGTGGAGTGCAAGAGCGGGTTGGAGCGCGGTGGTGGATGTACGGAATCGGAAGTGTGTGCGGTGAGTATTTTGCTCGTACAGCAAGGCTTTCTCATAAACCGAGTTACAAATTTACAGAAAGCTTTGCTCGTTAGGCGAAATACTCGCTAACTGGGTTACTCGTTAAGCGAGGTTCCACTGTACACTGAATGTTGAAAGAAAATAAGGCAGAAACAAAAAGTAATTCCAATCAATAATCATAACCAAACATCTGCTATACAATGATTACAATGGCATGCATAGTCATTAGAATAGGTAGAGCAACAAATGAATTTAGTCAAATAATTGTTTTCAATCACCATTCCAATGAAAATGAAAATATATTTATAGAGAAACAAAAAACATTGAAACGCGGCCCACCAAAGTCAAATTAAACAGCCATAATTAGTAATGACAGAAATATGGTGTCACAAAAAATTAAGGTGTAAGAAAGATGAGCAGAAACATTGCAAGGTTAGATATCCGCATTCAAGAACGTCATGATAATATTGTGACCCATGTATATGTGAATAAATGAATCCTATGATGCTGACTGTAAGACGGGTCACTGCATGAAATATCCGCATTCAAGAGCATTATGATAAAATGATAACATGTTCGTATGGATACATGAATCATATGATGCTATTGTACTGACTAAAGGACGGGTCACTGTATATGAGTGACATGAACAACATATTAGAATTGTAGTACAGGGATAAGGAGAACCTGTCAAATGTGCTGGACACAAAAGAACAGGTCATCAGCTGTGAACTGCTGTGCGCAGCAGGTGGGGGAACTGTGATAAAGAGGCATAATGGTGAAATGCCACCTGACTTGGTAAGTTTTAGGCTATGTGTCCACGCTGCGGAAAATTTGTGAAATTTGCCGCTATTTTTTTCTCGGAAATTCCGCAGATTTTTCAAAAATTCGGAGTACAGTGAGTCCCCAGCCATTTCTATGGCATTTTGGAACTGCTGTACCTATTGCAGTGGAAATAATGCGGCTTTTCCCTGCAGAAAATCTGCAGCATGTCAATTTTCACTGCATTCATTATGCAGTGTTTCTGCAGCGATTTGAAGCGCACATGTGCTGTTCAAATCGCTGCAGAAATTTCTGCAGGGACACAATGCAATGTGGGCACATAGCCTTTGAGGTAGCATGAGGCAGTATTTACAACCCACAGAAGTTGCTCAGCGAGTGCAAGTCATCCAGGATGATACATCAATGTGAGCTGTGGTGAGAAGGTTAGCTGTGTCTGTCAGCACAGTGTTCAGAGCATGGAGCAGATAGCAGGAGACAGGCCAGTACACCAAGAGACGCGAAGGAGGACATAGGAGAGCAACAACCCAGCAGCAAGACCGCTACCTCCTCCTTTGTGCAAGGAGGAACAGGAAGAGCAGTGCCATAGCACTGCAAATTGACCTCCAGCAGGCCACAAATGTACATGTGTCTGCACAAACTGTCAGAAACAGATTCTATAAAGGTGGTATGAGGGCCCGATGTCCACAGGTGGGTGTTATGCTAACAGCCCAACACTGAGCATGGCGATTGGCATTTGCCAGAGAACACCCAGCTTGGAAGATTCAACATTGGTGCCCTGTGCTCTTCACAGATGAGAGCAGGTTCACACTGAGCATGTGACAGACATGACAGAGTCTGGAGATGCTTTGGAGATTGTTCTGCTGCCTGCAACATCCTCCAGGATGACTGGTTTGACAGTGGGACAGTAATGGTATGGGGAGGCATTTCTTTGGAGAGCCACACAGCCCTCCATGTGCTCACCAGAGGTACCCTGACTGCCAATAGGTACCGGGATGAGATCCTCAGACCCATTGTAAGACCATATGCAGGTGGGGTGGGCCCTGGGTTCCTTTTGATGCATAACAATGCTAGGCCTCGTTGCTCAAGTGTGTCAGCAGTTTCTACATGATGAAGGCTTTAATGGAATTGACTGGCCTACCCATTCCCCAGTCCTGAATCCAATCGATCACATCTCGGACATTATGTTTCATTCCTTACAGCAATGCCACATTGCACCCAGACTGTCCTGGAGTTGACTGATGCTTTAATTCAGGTCTGTGATGTGATTATTTCAGGAGAACATCTGCCGCCTCATCAGTAGCATGCCCAGGCGTTGTATGGAGGTCAGACAGGCACATAGAGGCCACACACAATAATGAGTCTCATTTTGACTTGTTTCCACTTTCATTTTGTCTTGTTTTGATTTTCATTTTGACTTGTTTCCACTTTCATTTTGTGTGTGTCTTCAAATCCAGGACTCCATTGGTTAAAACATTTGATTTCCATTGATGATTTTTGTGGGATTTTGTTGTCAGCACATTCAACTTTGTACAGAACAAAGTATTCAGTGAGAATATTTCATTCATTCAGATCTAGGATGTGTTATTTGAGTGTTCCCTTTAATTTTTTGAGCAGTGTTTACACACACAGACACACACACACACACACACACACTCACACACACATATATATAGTTGTATAAAAATAAATAATTTAAAAAAATGACGTAGCGCTCCGCGGTATTTTTGATTCTCAGCGCAGATAAAGCGGATGGCTACAGGCTGCCAACCCCCCATTTGCCTGGCTTTACTTTGGCTGGGAATCAAAATACAATTATTTAAAAATAACAAAAAAAAATGCATGGGCTCCCGCCATATTTTGATCGCCAGTCAGGTAAAGCCAAGCAGCTGGGGGCTGGGATTCTCGGCAGCCCGTAACCCGTCCCTGGAAATGGTGCATTGTTTCGTAGCGCCATTTTCAGGCGATTTACCCGGGTCGTCCAGCTGCCCTGATGGCGGTGGCACACTGGGTAATACAGGTGTAAATACCAGCTTTGTATTCTCAGATGGTACTAAGCCCAAAATTCATAGTGTCACGCCAAATTAGACATGGCCACCATGAATTTCTAGGAAACTATAAAAAAACACAGAGAATTTTTTTTTATTAGAAATAAAACAAAAAAAAACATTTAGAGATTCTATCTTTATTATAAAACAATCCTTAGTCCGACGTAATCCACAGGGACAGCAATGTCAGCTTCATCACTCTGTACAGATACAGTCTATACATAGTGAAAAGCAGAGAGCCATGTCACCTCTGCTACATTGCTTTGTACAGAGTGATGAAGCAGGCTGACAGTGAGGGGATGATTACACTTACGTGTCACATTGCATCACTCCGCACCTGATGCTCTCAGGACAGGAGCGCGTCAGCTGCATGGAAATAGACGCAGCTGACCCGCTCCTGTGGGGAGATTGTGTGCCGTGATGCGATGTGACATTCGCACAGTGACAATCAAAGGTCAGTTACCGTCCAGGACCTTTTATGACAGTCTGTAGCCACTGAGCCACAACATTCACACGTGACTGGTCACATGGGTATGACATCATGGAAGGTCCTTTACCAGGGGGCACAGCAATGATCGGACACACAAAGAAGCAGAAGCGGCCGGGAGACAGTCAGCAGGACGCGTTGCGGGACCTGTAAGTATGATCAGAATATCAGAATGTTTTTTAATAATGTGCTTTTTTTCTTTTTTTACAGTCCCTGGACCTGATCTGTAACACGAACGTCCCAGGGAAGCTTGTGATCTGGCTCGTGTACACGATCACTATGTGATCGGTACGATCCCCGATATTTACAGTCCGGGATCGCCCATCCCTAATCACTAAACACTACGGGAGCCGAGAGCACTACTTTAAACAGGAAGTACGACTGTCAACGTTCCGGGCGAGCATGCTCCCTAATGAAGCAGAGCAATCAGCAGGAAGATTATCCCTTTTATGAGGCAAGTGCATACCTTCATGTTGTTTATATGTGTTGAGGATATACGGCGCTCCTTCAAAAAGTAGGGCTCTTGAAAAGGGTTTCATGCCATTACGATGAGTATATAAAAGCTACTTGGCACTTTAGTAGAAGAATATAAGTGCAAATTTCATTTTGCCGCAATCCAAAAAGGTGGCGATTGCCTTACTTCTTCTCTGAACTCTAAAGAAATATGTGCATGATAAATGTCCATATTTTGGGACCAAAGCGTAATTACTGTAATGTTTTGGGGATTTACTCATAATAACATTTGAACATATATTCTTTAACTTGAGTGCCAAGTACCTTTATATACTTGCTGCTGTTGATATACAGGTGGTGGAAATAGAAGAAGCCATGGAATTTTCACACGATTGGGTGTAAAAAAAATCCCTTTTTGGGGAGTATTAAGAGTTTAGCACTTTGCTAAACAAAAAAGTGATAACATTTTCACAAGCCAAAAATTATCCTCTTAATTAGAAAGACAAACGAAGTATACCATTTTGAATGAAAAGAAGTAAGGCTATGTGCGCACGTGTGCGCTCTGCACCGCACCGAAAATGTGCGCTTCAGAGCGCAGCTGAAAAGCTGCGTTCTGAATCGCATGCTGCCAGCAGAGAACGTGCGCTCTGCATGCTGCCTCTCCCTATAGATAGCATGCAGAACGCACGAAAGAAGTGACATGTCACTTCTTAGAACGCAGCGATTCGGCAAGCAGCAGAATCGCTGCGTTCTAACATGCCACGTGCGCTCGGCCCCTGCACAATCTCCACAGATTGTGCAGGGGACGCAGGACGCATGCAGTTACGCTGCGGTGCAGAACGCAGCGTAACTGCATGTAATACGCACACGTGCGCACATACCCTAAAGGTTTTTCAACTATGAATGAAAAAATAATGTATATGACATGATGGACAAGGGAGTACAATATCTAACAAAGGAGTATATGTAATGGGTAGAGTACTTCAGGTGCTAACATATAACCTCAAACCCTTGTTAAATTGTACGTTTTATTGATAATCATTAAAATCCCAAATTTACCACAATACACAAAAACACAAAATATAAATAGATATATAAATACTGGATCAGGTAAACCTTGTAACCACTCAAGTTAGAGCAACAAGGGCAAACAAATGGGGGGGGAGCACTGATGACCATAAGTGGTGGGTATGTCGCTACCTACCAACGGAGGGTGTGACACCCTAAGTTACCGGGTGCCCCCATTTCATAAAAGATGACAGGGAAGGGAAGGGACAGTCCTAATTTTGCAAAACATTGTTTGGATCACACCACTCTGATTTTTGTGGTTGTATCTATCTGGATCAGGGGTGGAGAAGTATATTTTTGGGATATAACTGCTTGACCGCACTATATGTGCAGTTCTATCGATCAATTAGGACTGTCCCTTCCCTGTCATCTCTTATATCAGGGTCAGGGGATAGTCGATGTGGAACGGGGGCGCCCAGAAACTTAAGGCCCCGTCACACTAAGCAACATCGCTAGCAACATCGCTGCTAACGAACAACTTTTGTGACGTTGCTAGCGATGTTGCTTAGTGTGACATCCAGCAACAACCTGGCCCCTGCTGTGAGGTCGTTGGTGTTGCTGAATGTCCTGGGCCATTTTTTAGTTGTTGCTGTCCCGCTGTGAAGCACAGATCGCTGTGTGTGACAGTGAGACAGCAACAACTAAATGTGCAGGCAGCAGGAGCCGGCTTCTGCGGAGGCTGGTAACCAATGTAAACATCGGGTAACCAAGACGCCCTGTCCCTGGTTACCCGATATTTACCTTTGTTACCAGCCTCCGCCGCTCTCACTGTCAGTGCCGGCTCCTGCTCTGTGCACATGTAGCTGCATGACACATCGGGTTAATTAACCCGATGTGTGCTGTAGCTAGGAGAGCAGGGAGCCAGCGCTAAGCATTGTGCGCTGCTCCCTGCTCTGTGCACATTTAGCTGCAGCACACATCGGGTAATTAACCCGATGTGTGCTGTAACTAGGAGAACAGGGAGCCAGCGCTCAGTGTGCGCTGCTCCCTGCTCTCTGCACGTGTAGCTGCGTGCGCTGGTAACCAAGGTAAATATCGGGTTGGTTACCCGATATTTACCTTAGTTACCAAGCGCAGCATCTTCCACGCGGCGCTGGGGGCTGGTCACTGGTTGCTGGTGAGCTCACCAGCAACTCGTGTAGCCACGCTCCAGCGATCCCTGCCAGGTCAGGTTGCTGGTGGGATCGCTGGAGCGTCGCAGTGTGACATCTCACCAGCAACCTTTTAGCAACTTACCAGCGATCCCTATCGTTGTTGGGATCGCTGGTAAGTTGCTTAGTGTGACTGGACCTTTAGGGTGTCACACCCTCCGTTGGTAGGTAGGGACATTCCCTCCACCTAGGGTCATCAGGGCTCCCCCCCCCACATTCGTTTGCCCTTGTTGCTCTAACTTGAGTGATTACAAGGTTTACCTGATCCAGTATTTATATATCTATTTATATTTTGTGGTAATTTTGGGTTTTTAATGATTATCAATAAAACGTACATTTTAATAAGGGTTTGAGGTTATACAAGGGAGTACAAGGCTGGCAGAGTGCGGTCCGCTGGCACTCATTGCTCGTGTGTTTGCTGAAGTGTGCCAAGTTGTTGCAGTGGCAGATAAAATATCTGCTCTATCATGTCACATATACTGGAGGTGTTGCTACTTTTGTCTCAGATACTTATTATAGCACTAATGGCACAGGCGGGGAAACATTGTGTCTGAGTAGATTGCAGAGGGGTCCGCTAGTTAGTTGTGTAGGTGGCTACATTTGCCTGACAAAAGCTTTGAAGATTAAGTTACAGAGCTTATCCTGGTAATAACCAAATTTGGACTCCCTTTCAGGAGGTGGGAAAAAATTCCCCCATTTTGCGTTTTTATCAAGTGTCTAGAAGCGTGGCAAAACAATACTCATCATTTTGCTTCATGTGAACAATATGCCTGTCCTTCCTTAAGCAGTATACAGCTTACAATACTGGCTAGCATGACAAAGGATTCCATTGTTTCATTGTCATCACCCTTTTGAAACAGTTGGTTTTCATGGCCAGCGTCACTATCATCATTTTTTCTATACCTCGTCCCCTGAAGGCTCCAAGTCTATGTCCCCCTCGACACACATGATGATCAATGTCCTCCTATAAATTCTGTAGCATGTGACATGGACCTTCAGGGTATCCAACAAACACAGAGCGACGATCATCATGTAGAAATTTGTGTTCTTACTTACTTGCTGGTGAGTGTTTTTTCCAGGATCACATCATCAACTCCAAATGTGTCCATACTGACAAATTTTATCAACTCTTCAAAGGACAGGTGTAAGTGACACACATCCCTAACTTCAGTATCCCAGACTTCAGTTTGACTTCCGCATGATGTGTTTCATCACCACTTGATGCGCTTCAGGCCTCCAACACACATCCGTGCCATCGGTACGTGTTTGGTACGTTTTTGCACGTACCGGCGGCAGGGAGACACGTACACCAATGTTACCCTATGGTAACAGGCACACACGTAAAACCACATGGAACGTGTGTCCGTGTCGTTTGTACGTGTGTGCGTTTTTCCACACGCTCAACATGTCCGTTTTTCTCCGGCATCACGCAGGCACGGACCCGCTAAAGTCAATGGGTCCGTGTCTGCACGTATGTGACACGCAGCATGTCCGTGTTCTACCCGTACCGTCCGTGTGCGGTTTTTTTGTGAATTCTGGATGCAATGTCGGTCAATCTCCCTCTGTCGGTCGGTATCTTTCTCTGTCAGATGGTCGCTCTGTCTGTCTGACTCTGTCTGTCCCTCCCTCTGTCCGTCGGTCGGTCTCTCCCCCTCTCGCATACTCATCGATCCCCGATCACTGGTGCTGCGCTGCACAGCTGTCAAAAACCTCCGGCGGCTTTTACTTTTTTGAAAATGCCGGTTGCTCATTATTCAATCTTGTATTCACTGCTTCCTCTGCCCACCGGCGCCTATGATTGGTTGTAGTCAGACACGCCCCCACGCTGAGTGACAGTTGTCTCACTGCAACCAATCACAGCCGCCGGCGGGCGGGTCTATATCATGCAGTAAAATAAATAAATAAATAAACAAAAACGACGTGCGGCCCCCCCAAATTTGATACCAGCCAGGGTAAAGCCACACGGCTGAAGGCTGGTATTCTCAGGATGGGTGGCGCCACGTTATGGGGAGCCACCCAGCCTAACAATATCAGCCAGCAGCTGCCCAGAATTGCCGCATCCATTAGATGCGACAGTCCCGGGACTCTACCCAGCTCATCCCGAATTGCCCTGGTGCGGTGGCAATCAAGGTAATAAGGGTTTAATCATGACAGGCGTCTCCCCGAGATACCTTCCATGATTAACCTGTAAGTTAAAGAAAATAAACACACAACGAAAAATCCTTTATTTGGAATAATACACAAAAACAAACACCCTCTTTTACCACTTTATTAAGCCACAAATACCCATGCAGGTCTGGCGTAATCCACGGAGGTCCCACGACGCTCTCAGCTCTGCTACATGAAGGTGACAGGAGCGGCCACATACCATGACCACTCTCTGTCAGCTCCACACAGCAACTGAGGTGAGCCGCGCAATCAGCGATGACATCACTCAGGTTACTCGCGGCCACCGCTGGATCCTCCAACTGTGACAGCAAGTCGCCCAAGTGACTGAAGTGAGCTGAGCGATCTGCATAAAAGTCACAGGTGAGTTGCGGTCTCAGGTGGAGGACTTCAGCTATCCGCGGGTAGCCTGAGTGACGGCAGCGATAATCACGCCGCTAACTTCAGTCACTCAGGGGATTATCGGTCACCGGTGAGTCCTTCAAGGGTGACCGCTAATCAGGACGCCACACACAGACAAAGCCGTGGTATGACAATGAAGTTGGGTGAAGTTCATCCGAGTTCATTTTCATCGCTCGTCTCTGTCTGTGTCAGCTGTCAGTGGGTATGTAGCAGCGACATTTTGCCACACACACGGATCATTTCAAACGAACACCACACGGACATTACACGTACGTATCTCACGCATACACAGACATTCCACATGCACACACGGCGAGCATACGCCATCACACGGATGTCACACGTACCGGAGAAACGCCCATAAATAACGGAACACAGACCCGAAAAACAGAACGTAAGACACGTGTTTTTTGCGAAAGTGTGGCAGAGGCCTCATACAAATGCGAAAAATTTAGAAAAATTAGCCAGCTCATCGTTTAGATGTGTCCCTGCAATGTATCGGCTCTGGGGGCTATGTCCGGATGAGGGTGGGCGCTCACCACACAGAGGAAATGTGGAATTGGAGAAAAGGGATTCAGCAAGCAGGCAAAGAGTTCCTTTAAAACTTAGCTTTTATTCCATCATAATAAAATGTATACGAGACTGTGGAATGGCAGTACTAAAAAGCAGTGATAGACTACACGTTTCGGCACTTATGCCTTCATCATGGTCTATACAAATTAATTAGGTTACTGCTATGAATATATAAAAACAATTAAAGGTAAGTTCTCCTAATTAATTGTGGGAGTGACAATCCAAAGATAAACTCCACAATGGTAAATGGCTGCAAGCTTAAATCTTATTCCAAATGAGGATATAAAATGTCCCAAAGACTAACAGCAAAATAATTAATCCATAACAGTAAATGATAAATATTAATAATACATTATTATTGAATAAATGCATTATTCATATAATAGAGCAAACAGAAAAAGAATATAATGGACATTATATTTATAATTTATAAAATCGTTGATGGTAAGTGCATTGTTATTCTTCGTAGATTGAAAATTGTTAGATTTGTGCACATATTTTCAACTTGTACACCCTCTCGCTCCACATTTATAAAAACCTATGCCCCCTCAATTGCCGCCGGTGACTTGGCTTACCCAACAGCCGATTTCTGGCCCTCACAGCCTTGGACAGTCCCCGCACCGTCCCTGGCTGTTTAACACCCTCAATTCCACAATCAACTTTTGAGGGGTCTAGTTTAAAAAATGAGATCACTTATGGGGGAGCTCCACTGTTTAGGCACATCAGGGGCTCTCCACATGTAACATAGCGTCCACTAATGATTCCAGCCAATTTTGCACTCAAATGGCGCTCCTCCCCTTCTGAGCCCTGCCATGCGCCCAGATGATTTTCACCACATATGGGGTATCGGCGTACTCAGGAAAAATTGCACAATAAATTGTATGGTACATTTACTGCTGTTAGGGTGCATGCCCACGATCAGTGTTTGCAGCGTTTTGGATGCAGCATGTTTCAGCTGTATCCAAAACGCTGTGTTGTGCAGTACAAGCATAGTGGATGGGATTTCTAGAAATCCCGTGCGCACTCTCCTTGTTTTTTCTCCAGCAAACACAGACCTGTGGTGCGTCTTTCCAGACCGCAACATGTCAATTGTTTGCTGCGGATTCGCATGCGTCTTCCGTAGGGAGAACACAAGCGAGAGACCGCAGCACACTGAACCCTGATCATGGGTAAAAGCAGTTGCGGTCTCCTGCTTTCTCCTGCGGAGGAGACTCGCAGACCCACAGGTCAAAACCTGCTGCGTCCAGGATGCAGTGAGTACATTTTCACAGCTCAACATTCTAAAATTCTGTGAAGCACCTGGGGTTTGCTCATTAAATATCTAGATAAATTCCTGGAGGGGTCTAGTTTCCAAAATGGGGTAACTTGTGGGGAGCTCCTCTGTTTAGACAAATCACGGGCTCTCCAAATGCGACATGGTGTAATGATTGCAGCTATTTTATCATTCAAAAAGTGAAATGGCGCTGCTTCCCTTCTAAGCCCTGACGTGCGCCAAAAAGGTTTATTTCCACCACATATGAGGTATCAGCGTACTTAGGAGAAATTGCACAACAATTTGTATCGTGCATTTTCTCTTGTTACCATTGTGAAAATGCAACATTTTATGGCTATTTTACTATGTATAGCACATCACATTACAAGACATGGATGAGATTGGTGTCTTTATGGACAGGAGCACAAGACCATCTAGATCATCCTCTTAAAGAAAACTATGGGAATCTTAGAAGCCCCCTTGGATATCTAAATAGTCTTCTAACCAGAAACCTACTGTATTTTGCGGATTATAAGATGCTCCGGATTATAAAATGCACCCCAAATTTAGAGAAAAAAAGATAAAAAAAAATAATGTGGTCCGTTTTATAATCCTGTGGTGTCTTACCAGGGGTGCCCCAGCTGGGGTGGAGCGGCGTGACAGGGAACGGCAGCAATGGGGGAGCGGGGTCTCAGAAGGCAGGGGCGGAGCAGGGTGATCCTATGTGCTACTCCCTGCAAACGCTGTGACAGCAGGAGGAACATCCAGAAACTGTCGGCGGTGCAGGCTTCAATGAAATGGAAACCGAGATCTCATCTGCGCATGCGCCAGCTCTGGGCACCGTTTTCCTTAAGACTGCTGCTGGAAGTCCAATGGGGGGGGGCAGCGCATGCGCAGATGAGATCTTGAGCTGAGAACTCCATCTGTGCACGCGCCGACTCTGGGCGCCATTATTTGAAGCTGCACCGCTGACATTTTGAGGACGGCGGCTCCTGTGCTGCAGTACAGCGCCCAGCACCAGCCGCAGCACAGCAGCCAGCACCAGCCGCAGCACAGCAGCCAGCACCGACTGCAGCACAGCACAGCACTGCCCGCCGCGCACAACCCATCCACAGCATAGCACACATCCTGTCCATAGCACAGCACAGCCTCCAGTAACCATTCTCCACCACCCCCCGGTACGATAGATTCGGAATTTAAGATGCACGCCTCATTTTCCTATCAGTTTTTTGGGAGGAAATGTGCATCTTATAATCTGCAAAATACGGTACTTTCTAAGCCGTATGGGAGACAAAGAGTTTAAAAATACATTAATAAAACATTTAAAAAACACTGGCATTTCTTGAATTGGTTTCCACTTGAAAACATTGTCATTTTTTCTGGTGTTGCGTTTTTGTTGCATTTTCAGCATAGATTTGGTGTGAAAAATGTACAGCTTTCTACTGCACCAGCAAAGTGCATAACATTTCTGACGCCTCCTGTACACATCGCTCATTTTTTTCCTTGCAAATTTGCAGCATCTCTCAATTCTTGAAGTGTTTTTACAGTATATGTCACCATAATATTGAATAGGAAAAATACAAAAACACATTTATATTCCGTAGAGTTTTTCTTGCCAACACATCAGGATTTGCAGCAGAATTTTCTTTCACTTTAAGCAGGACTCCTTAACCCCTTAAGGACTTGGCGATGTTTTGCTTTTGCGTTTTCATTTTTTACTCTCTTTATTCCAAGAGCCATAACTTCTTTTTATTTTTCCAGCAGCATAGCTGTGTGAAGGCTTGTTTTTAATGACACCATCCATTTTATCATATGATGTACTGGGAAGCGGGAAAAAATTCCTATTGTGGCGAAATAGCAAAAGAAGGGCAATTGTGTTTTACATCTTTTATTTACAGCATTCATTTTATGGTAAAAAATGACCTGGCAATATGATGCTCCAGGTCAGTGTAATTCCAAAGATACAAAAATGCATAGATTTGTTTTATTTAAGTGGTGAAAAACTTCAGAAATTTGTAAAAAAAAAAAAAAAATCAACCAAAATAATATTGCTCCCTGAACAAATGTTTTTAGTGATTTCATTTTGAGTTAAATAGGATCTTTTGGTAGCATGTTCTTACATTTTTATTGTTGTTGCGGATGCCCAAAAAATGGTATTCTAGCGCTTTTATTTTTTTTTCTCCTTACACCATTTACTGATCACATTAACTTATTTTAGATTTTGATAGATCGGGCTTTTACGAACGCACTGATACCAAATACATGTAAATTTATTTCTTAATTTTTAATTGGGGAAAAGTGGATTGATTTGAACTTTTAGATTTTTTTCATATTTATTTTATTTTTTTAATTTTCACTTTATTTAATAGTTTCTTTAGGGGACTTGAACCTGAGATGACCCAATCGCTTGTGCTATACAGTGTGTCCACCCATATCCTGTCCATCGCCATTAACTTGAGAACGGCGGCAGCTATAGGCATAGAAGTGGTGTCTAGGTATAGTAAAGTAGCCATGCGCTACGCAATGAAACCACATATAGTGCCACCTGGTGGAAAACAACGGAGTAAGCATTTTTATCTAGAAAACGGAACGAGATAGAGAAATAAAGTGAATTACAAAGTTGTAGGGCATCATCAATTCAATAAAAATCGACACCTTGCATACAGAAATGCTATGATTAGAACGTGTAAAGCTCACAAGGCTCGGACGTGAAGCGATACCTCATGGAGACCTTCCTACAAGTCATTGGTATGGTCGCTGCTAGGAGTGGCCTCCACGCTCACCTGACCTGACCCTATTGGACTTCTTTCTGTGAGGTCACATCAAACAGCAGGTGTATCCACCAACATTGCAGGACCTACGACGACGTATCACAGATGCTTGTGCAAACGTGTCACCTACCATATTGCACAACCTGCAGCAAGATACAGTATGCTGTCCAGAGTCCAGATTTGCATTGCAGCTGACGGTGGCCACTTTGAGCATCAAAGTTAAATGAGCGCCATATGCGTGACCAGCATTCAATGTTTTGGGGGGGGGGGGGTCATGGGTTTCATATCATAGCATTTCTGTATGCAAGGTGTCGATTCATATTGAATTGATGATGTCCTACAATTTTTTAATTCACTTTTTTTCTCTATCTTGTTCCGTTTTCAAGATAAAAATGCTAAATCCGTTGTTTTCCACCAGGTGGCGCAATAGGTGATTTTATTGCGTAGCGCATGGCTACTTTACTATACCTAGACACCACTTCTATGCCTATATATGCTGTCGTTCTCAAGTTAATGGTGGTGGACAGGATATGGGTGGAAACACTGTATAAAGCAATGCCACAATAATGCTGTATATAGCAAAAATCATAGTCTCCTATGAATGCCAGCTATGAGCTGGCTTTCAGAGGAGTAGCATCATGAGAGGCAGTGGGGTCTTATGCAGACTCCTGGCTGTCATGGCAAGCCATCGGCGGCCCACAGGAACTCTGATGAGAACAGCGTGTACCACTGCTGGCGAGCTGTTAATGTCACAGATACCAGCAGCATTTAAGAGGTTAACAGCTGCAGGTGGAGAAGAGTTTGTTGGAGCTAGATTATGGCTAGAGTCACAAGAGCGTATAGGAAAATCAGTCCGAGTTTCATCCAGAAAAGTGGGGCAATTTCTTTCTCACCTGTCATCCATGTGCAATGCGTTTTTTTAGTCAGCAGCTCTTAATCATTTACAGGACCATTTATAGTTTCCTATGCTACAGAATTGTAATGTATCTGTAAAAATCCGATGCTATACTGTGGCTTTGTATCTATTTTTTTTTCTCCCACTCATTCGATTTCAGAGTGAAATCACAGCATGCAGCGATTTTTTTTCACAGATTATCAGTAAAAAAATAATCGGTCACCAGCCTTGTCCCATTGAGTAACATTGGTCCAAGTTTCAGGCAATTAAAAAAATCAGATAGCACTAAGGCCCGTTTCACACGTCAGTGAAAAACACAGACGTTTTTCACTGGCGTGTAAAACACGCACATGTCCCTGCGTGTGCCGTGAATCACGGCACACGTGGGTTGTCTAAGTGCAATCCGGGCTCCGTTCTCAGTGGCCCGTGATTGCACTTAGCAATCAACTCACCTGTGCCCGCTCCCGCTCTCCGTGGTGCTGAATCCTCCGGCCGGCGGTGACCCCTGCAGCAGCTGCTTCCGGGTCGGCTGTGTCGTGCATCATTAAGATGCGCGACAGTAATCAGCCGGCTTAGAAGCAGCAGGGAGAACGGGCTGCAGAGGACATCGCTGGACGCCGGGTGAGTTAAAATGTTTATTATTTTAAATGCACGTTTTTTTCTGGCACGTGTTTCACGGACCACACCACTGCGTGGTCCGTGGAACATCAGTGATGCCAGAAAAAAATGGACATGTCTCCGTGCGGCAATCACGCACACGCGGGTACGCCGCATGGAGACACGTGCAGTGAAAAATCACTGACGTGTGAGCAGACCCATTCATTATAATGGGTCTGCGTATGTCAGTGATTCTGGTACGCTTAAAAAAAAGCACAAACGTACCAGAATCACTGACGTGTGAAAGGGGCCTAAGAGTGCGCGTGAGCCCTGCGGAGAATCGTGGACCCGCAGGTCAGGACCCGCTGTGTTCAGGACGCAGTGAGTCCTGATTGTGGGCACATACCCTAAGGGGGGGCTTTGCACACTACGACATCGCAGGTGCGATGTTGGTGGGGTCAAATCGAAAGTGACGCACATCCGGCGTCGCAGTCGTCATCGTAGTGTGCAAATCCTTTTTGATACGATTAATGAGCGCAAAAGCGTCGTTATCGTATCATCGGTGTAGGGTCCGACATTTCCATAATGCCGGTGCAGCGACAGGTACGATGTTGTTTCTCGTTCCTGCGGCCGCACACATCGCTGTGTATGAAGCCGCAGGAGCGCGGAACATCTCCTACCTGCATCCCGGCTGCAAGGAGGTGGGCGGGATGTTTACATCCTGCTCATCTCCTCCCCTCTGCTGCTATTGACCGCCTGTCGTGTGACGTCGCTGTGATGCCGCACGACTCGCCCCCTTAGGAAGGAGGCGGTTCGCCGGCCAGAGCGACGTTGCAGGGCAGGTGAGTGCATGGGAAGCTGCCGTAGCGATAATGTTCGCTACGGCAGCTATCACAAGATATCGCTGCTGTGACGGGGGCGGGGACTATCACGCTTGACATCGCAGCATCGGCTTGCGATGTCGCAGCGTGCAAAGTACCCCTAAGGGAGCATCTTGTAAGTGTTGTCCTGAGCTGAGATATTGATTACCTATGTTTAGGACAGAACATCAGTGTCAGAGAGGTAAGGGTCCCACAGCTGACACACACACTGCCTGATGTACACAGTGCTATAATAGCATAGCACCATACTTTCCATAGTGCCTGTTTCCAGATACTACAGCTCAGCTCCTATTCATTTCAATAGAAACATTGCTGCAGTACCTGAAATGGCCACTACACATAGTGCAGCGCTGTGCTGTTCTGCTCTGTATACGGTTTACATCCGGATCTGATAACAGCTGTTCGGATTGTGGGGGGATGATATTGATGGCCCCTTTAATCGTAGATGTGCGTCCTTGTTTGCATGTTTATACTCTGCTTCACTAAGCTTTGTTAGTAGTCATCTGGTTCTTATAACCTTCACTAATAAGCTTCCTGTTTCATTTTTAGCTCCCAGGGTGGAGCTTATCCGTATACGCTGCGACATTCCTCATGTATTTGTGGTAAGGAAGTATCTCTCAGATAACACCTGTAATCACTCATTCAAGTTCAGTTGCAATCAAAATTAGTCAACATTCATTGATTATTTAGGATTATTAGCAACATTTACAAACTTTCTGCTGTTTGCAATAAACCAACCAAATAAGAGCAATTTACATGGCTGAATACAACTAAAGTCACAAGTGGCTGTCCAAATTCAACACAATATACCACTTTTATTACTAATGCAGTCTATGAATATTTCAACCCCTTTATGACAAGCGTTTTTAGTTCTTAGTAGCCTTTGGCTGTTATGACCTGCTGAAAACGTGACACATAACCAAACACTAGCCTCTGGCAGCATTCCTGAGATATCTTAGCTCATTCCTCATGGAAAATGGTTCCCGTTTGACCAATATTCTTGGGTTGTCAAGACCAGGGGTATAATGATTAGGGATGATCGAAGACCAAAAATATTCGGCTTCGCGAATATTCAATGCGCAATGTGAGTCTCAGGGAAACCCGAATAACAACTATTTGGGCTTCCCATAGACTTACATTGTGCATCGACTATTCGCATAGCGGCAACCTATTCGTCGGATATTTGCGAAGGCAGATATTCTGGTATTCGATCATCCCTAATAATGATCCTAGGTGCAGGGGATGTGAATGAGGAAAAAGGGTACTGTCCGGATCCCCAGGCAGGCACTGCTTTTAACTGTATGTGCATTTTCATGACGTGGATACAGTTAAATAATATGGTAGAGCAGAGAGACCTTTGCTCACTGTTTTGTCAATGTCTTTTGTAAGTGACAGACTGCGGAAGGCCTATGGTCTATCAGAGCTCGGAGATGAGTGGAGGCAGCCAGGTAACGCAATTAGGTCACATTATCACTCTGCATGTGCCTGGTTGCATAGAGGAGGAAAGATGTAAGTACAGCTAAGGGGCTCCATATTACTTGCAATATTGATTGTACATCAGCTTTTTAATGCGTGCTATACAGGGTACTGTTATAGGTACTTTCTTCATGACAGGTGATTTTATTTCAGTCTATGTATCCTACGCTATAATTTAAATGGTTAAATGAGATAAACATGGATGTCAGGCTGTTTAATGTATAGACATATAGATGAGGGGATCAGGCAAAGTTTGAATACACATGTTCGCACATTTTTTTCCCAGGAAATTTCATTTTGGAGAAATGCCTCTGTGCAAATTTAATGTCCCCTATTAAATGACAAAAGAGCATAAGAAACAAAAGATGTAGAAATTAAAAGAAAAGTCCATATGCTCAACTTACCGCTCACCTCTCCAGCCCCTCCTCTCCTTACCGCTCACCTCTCCAGCCCCTCCTCTCCTTACCACTCATCTCTCCAGCCCCTCCTCTCCTTACCACTCACCTCTCCAGCCCCTCCTCTCCTTATCGTCACCTCCCCAGCCCCTCCTCTCCTTACCTCTCATCTCTCCAGCCCCTCTTCTCCTTACCACTCACCTCTCCAGCCCCTCCTCTCCTTATCGTCACCTCTCCAGCCCCTCCTCTCCTTACCGCTCATCTCTCCAGCCCCTCCTCTCCTTACTGTCACCTCTCCAGACCCTCCTCTCCTTATCGTCACCTCTCCAGCCCCTCCTCTCCTTACGGCTCACCTCTCCAGCCCCTCCTCTCCTTACCGCTCACCTCTCCAGCCCCTCCTCTCCTTATCGTCACCTCTCCATCCCCTCCTCTCCTTACCGCTCATCTCTCCAGCCACTCCTCTCCTTACCGTCATCTCTCCAGCCCCTCCTCTCCTTACCGCTCACCTCTCCAGCCCCTCCTCTCCTTATCGTCACCTCTCCAGCCCCTCCTCTCCTTACCGCTCATCTCTCCAGCCCCTCTTCTCCTTACCACTCACCTCTCCAGCCCCTCCTCTCCTTATCGTCACCTCCCCAGCCCCTCCTCTCCTTACAGCTCATCTCTCCAGCCCCTCCTCTCCTTACCGTCACCTCTCCAGACCCTCCTCTCCTTATCGTCACCTCTCCATCCCCTCCTCTCCTTACCGCTCATCTCTCCAGCCCCTCCTCTCCTTACCGTCACCTCTCCAGACCCTCCTCTCCTTATCGTCACCTCTCCAGCCCCTCCTCTCCTTACCGCTCATCTCTCCAGTCACTCCTCTCCTTACCGTCACCTCTCCAGACCCTCCTCTCCTTATCGTCACCTCTCCAGCGCCTCCTCTCCTTACCGCTCATCTCTCCAGCCACTCCTCTCCTTACCGTCACCTCTCCAGCCCCTCCTCTCCTTACCGCTCACCTCTCCAGCCCCTCCTCTCCTTACTGCTCACCTCTCCAGCCCCTCCTCTCCTTACCGCTCACCTCTCCAGCCCCTCCTCTCCTTACTGCTCACCTCTCCAGCCTCTCCTCTCCTTACCGCTCACCTCTCCAGCCCCTCCTCTCCTTAACGCTCACCTCTCCAACCCCTCCTCTCTTTACCGCTCAACTCTCCAGCTCTCCTCTCCTTACAGCTCACCTCTTCAGCCCCTCCTCTCCTTACCGTCACCTGTCTGGCCCTCACTGCATCTTCAGAATACCGTGCCTCTCATGCTTGACTGGGACGTCCAGTTTTGATAAAGCCCTTAAGCGTTCAGCGCATGAACCTGCAAGATCACAGGTCACTGGGACGTCATTACGCCATAGCCCGGCCCTCATCACAGTTGGAAATCCAAGGATTTTCAGAGCAAGCGGAGGTGAGAAGAAGATGCGGCAAGGACTAGATGGGTGATGCAGGATGCAGAGGGGCCAGAGAGTAAGTATAAGAATTTTTTTATATATATTTTCATAGCCATGTACAGTTCAAAAAAATACATTTTGCATTAATCCATGTGGAAGAAAATTATGAAGAAATCTAAGTTTGGCTAATGTGGATTTTTGTACAATTCAATTCCATGAATACAACCACTAGCAACTAACTGTCACTATAGGAGTGGTCATAACCATGGATACCTAACCTACTATACTGTCCTGCACATAAGGTAGGAGACATGGCTATATCAGAAGAACTATACTACATTTCTAATTGGAGGTATTTGCTAAAATTATTATTATTACACCTACTATATTGGGATAGGATCGTGGAGATGGGAATACCCCTTTAAACTTGTTAATTACATATTCACTTATGCAATTACTATCAGCAGTCTTATTTTATTCCTATCTGTGCCATTAGTATTTACTGTATATCCATTTAATGTTTTGCTGTGTTAAAACGTTGTTGTTAAGAAATATTCCGTTTTCTTAGCCATATTAAAGGAAATACATTTTAATAGAATAAAAGGCGTCTGTTTTCTCCTAAACCACATATTAAAATTCTAAAACAGTTATAAAGTAACTGTAAAAAAAACAAAACGACAAAACAGCATTATACATTTTATTGTAAAAATGGCTAAGAAAACAACCTTTATTTTTGAGGAACTCCATAATTTGGAAAAAATACATTAAAAAATCCACTTGAAATTCCACATGAATATCTTGCAGACCAGGATGTGAAGGAGAACAATAATTTAGTTGCTGAACGAGATTACATTGTATTGGAATGAATATACATTTTATTTTTAGTAACATGATATGTAATTTAACTATGGCGTTATATTACCTGCCACAACCAACCTAGTAGGTGTCACTGCTGTATTACTCTTCTCTGCTCATATGTTTGAGGCAATACAAAAGTTCTCCTCGTATTAAATATATGATGCAATGAAACTTGCAGTGATTCATAAGTATATTATCTGAATACATATAATGACACTGCGACTAGGCTAAAGATCAGGTTACAACATCTGGCAGTCCAACGGTCAATGGTGATTTCTTAAGGCTATGTGCCCACGCTGCGGATTTACCGCGGATTTTGCCGCGGATTTGCCGCGGATTTACCGCGGATTTGCCGAAAATCTGCAGCAGCAGCACTTCCAAGCCATTTCAATGGCATTTTGGAAATGCTGTGCCCATGCTGCGGATTTTTCCGCGGCGGATTTGCCGCGGATTTTGATGCGGAAAGATCTGCAGCATGTCAATTATTGTTGCGGATTTTGGTGCGGATTTTTCCCATGCAAGTCAATGCAAGGTGTAAAATCCGCAAGAAATCCGCAGGTCTGTTCCCACAGGCTCTTTTTCCTGCGGATTTGGTGCGGATCTCGCAAACAAATCCGCAGGAAGTGATGTAGGATAGTTCAGGAAGAGGAAGTTTCACCATTTTGTAGTGTAGAGTAGTGGCAGTGTAGTCGTGTCGTGTCCGGACTCTGGATTGCCAGCTAAAAGCAGCTAGTTACAGGCTGCTTGCTTTTAGCTGGCAAAACAGGATCCCAGCTCTTTTTTCACAATTCTTTTTTAAAAAAAAAAAAAAATGTGCTCCGCTGTATTTTCACTGTCCAGCCCGATGCAAGCAAGCAACTGAGGGCTGTGCTTCTCAGCGGGATAAGGCTGAAGCATTCTCTGCCCCTCCCGCTGAGAAAAACAGTCCTCAGCTGCCCCTGAAAATGGCGGCTTCATTGTGAAGCGCCATTCTCAGGTGCTGTACCTGAAACAAATAAAAACACACAAACATCCCTGATTCCCATCTTTATTACTCCCTGAATCCCCCGACGATAATCCATGACAGCTCCGATGTGCACCCGGCTGACCCGGGCACTGGCGTCAGCCGGTCACAGCAGCTGTCAGTGTACGAGATGCTGCACAGCTCTCTTCTGTCTGCTGGGACCGGCTGACGTCCGTGCCCGGGTCACATGAGTGCACATCGGAGCCCGGCACATCAGCTGGTCGGTGTGCAGTCAGCTGACCCGCCCGCGCTCGCGAATTAAGTCAGCTGACGATGTGCAGTCATGTGACCCGGGCACGGACGTCAGCCGGTCCCAGCAGCCGTCAGTGTACGAGATGCTGCAAAGCTCTCTTCCATCTGCTGGGACCGGTTGACGTCCGTGCCTGGGTCAGATGAGTGCACATCGGCCGACTATTCAGCTGTCGATGTGCACTCAGCTGACCCGCCCGCGCTCGCGAATTAAGTCAGCTGACCGGCTGACTTCTGTGCCCGGGTCAGCTGATGCTCTGAAGTCAGCTGACCCGAGCTCAGCTATGAACTGAGCTGACCCGGCCAGTGAGTTCTGCCGCTCCCAGCAGCCGGCAGAGAGCTTTCCTGTGATATTGTCCTGGATTAACCTCTGAGGCTTGGGAGTAATAAAGATGGGAATCAGGGATGTTTGTGTGTTTTTATTTCAAATAAAATTTTTCAAAAAGTGTTTTCTTTTCTTTATTACCAAATGGAGGTTCATAATGGCCATGTCTACACAGGCATGACATTATGAACCTCGGGCTTAGTGCCAGTTTGCAGAAAACTGGCATTAACCCCTTCAGATTACCCAGCCAGCCAAATGCATCAGGGCGGCTGGATGAGCCTCGGTACAGCACCTGAGAATGGCGCTTCACAATGAAGCCGCCATTTTCAGGGGCAGCTGAGGACTGTTTTTCTCAGCGGGAGGGGCAGAGAATGCTTCAGCCTTATCCCGCTGAGAAGCACAGCCCCCAGTTGCTTGCTTGCATCGGGCTGGACAGTGAAAATACAGCGGAGCACATTTTTTTTTTTTTTTTTTTTTTTTAAATAACAGTGAAAGGGAACATGGGACCACATTTTTTGGCTATAAGCTGCGGCCACCACCACTGGGTTATTATATACAGCCTGTTAGAATGTAAGAGCCCAGTGGTGTTGGCCGCAGCTTTTCTGTATAAGCACACTGTGAGACTGCTAACAAAATGGATAATGGAGAAGAAAGGAGGGTTGGGACAGGAAATGACACAAAGAGACTTTTTTTTGCCTTCAAAACAGTCAAAGCTTTATTCAGAAACACATTAGAGTACAATGGACAAAATCCGCATCAAAATCCGCAACGAAATCCGCGTCAAATCCGCGTCAAATCCGCGTCAAATCCGCAGCTATGCTAAGGTGCGGATTCTGGGGGAAAGCTGCGGATTTTGAGGCACAAAAATCTGCAGCAACATTCTCTCGTGGACACATAGCCTAACTGTAGATGTATGCAATGCAATCCACAATGTTACAGGAGATACTGTAAAGATTGTACAGTGTAAGCTCTCAGTATCCTGAAATGACAGTCTGTACGGCCCCTTATTCTATACTAATATATCATCCATTATCCCGCTTCGAGAGACCACTGCTATTAATGAATACTGTTGAAGGGGTGTACTTAGATTACAAATATAGTTAGATTTTCTACAGAGCATTGGGCAGAGCATTATATTTTCGCCTTCTTCTCCACGGTCCAGCTCTGATGCTCATTGTAGGTGCTCTCAGCATGGTCACTCTGACCGGTGTGCCACACACAGCAAGCTGCGCTGCCTGTTCCCATGCCTTTCTACCATAGCTGGAATTCACTTTTTTCAGAAACTTTTGCTACAATAGCTCTTCTGTGGGGTCGAACCAGACAGACCAGCCTTTACTTTCAATGCACTGAGCCTTGGGTGATCCTGTCACTGGCTTAGGCTATGTTCACACTTCCGTTGTTTTCCATCAGTCACATGCGTTGCTTGATGCATGTGACTGATGCGTTCTATAACGGGTGAGAAGAAATGAAATGGATTGTCATGAAAAAGCGGATTCCGTTGGTGAAATTATTTCAGTATAAAAACAGGAGAGAGAGAGCAGGAATGAATTCACAAAATTTCAAACCTACATCTGGACATACTGGGCATGCTCAGTAGAGCGGGACGGAATCCTGCACTGGAATCCGTCGCCTGACGCATGACAACGGAATCTTGCACCATAGACATACACTATGCCTCATGACGGATTACGATGGAATCATGATGGCTGCATTTTTTGCCGCTAGAAAAAACTTTACATTCTGCGTCCCACCCGCCCGACGTTCAGTCACTAAACGACTGATCAGCCGTGCGGCGGGTGCAACGCAAGGTCGTCAGTCACAATCCGCCGCTCATACAAGTCTATGGGAAACAACAGAATCCTTTAAACAGATTGCGTTGTTTCTCAGAGTGGTGGATTGTGACTGATACAAAATGATGAAAGTGTGAACATAGCCTTACTTACTGTCCTTTCTTGGAGCACATTTAGGGTATGTACCCATATTGAGTATTTGGTGGAGAAATGTTCTGCATCAAATCTGCATTTTCTGGCAAAAAACAAGCAATGCATTTTTCCCATGCTTTTTTCATAATAAATGGGTGGAAGGGCTGAAAAACTCAGGCAAAAACGTACCAAGAATAGACATGCTACAGATTATTTTCTGCACCAAATCTGCAAGTTAAAAATAAGCAACATGTGCACAAAATAAAAAGGATTCTCATTGACTTTGATGGCAAAAGGATAGGCATGCAGATTTGTGACAAAACTGCACCAAAACAAAGCATAAAAAACGCATCCAAAACAGTGTGAGCACGTAGCCTTACAGGTACTAAGCACTGCACAAGAATGTGACACAAATCGTGCTGAATAGGTGATGCTGTACACCATTCATCTAACCACCACAAGCTCAAAACTGTTCATTTATTACCTAATATATACCATCAGTTGGCAGATACTAATGAGATAATCACTGCTATTTATTTCACCTGCGGTTACTCTTAAGGTGGTGTCACACACAGTGACGGCGACAATGACGTCGCTGCTACGTCACCATTTTCTGTGACGTGGCAGCGACGTCCCGTCGCTGTGTGTGACATCCAGCAAAGAGCTGGCCACTGCTGTGAGGTCGCCGCTCGTTGCTGAATGTCCTGCTTTATTTTTTGCTCGTCGCTCTCCCGCTGTGACACACACATCGCTGTGTGTGACAGCGAGAGAGCGACGAACTGAAGAGAGCAGGGAGCAGGAGCCGGCGTCTGGCAGCCTGCGGTAAGCTGTAACCAAGGTAAACATTGGGTAACCAAGAAGCCCTTTCCTTGGTTACCCGATATTTACATTAGTTACTAGCACCGCCGCTCTCACGCTGCCAGTACTGCCGGCTCCCTGCTCCCTGCACTCCTAGTCAGAGTACACATCGGGTTAATTACCCGATGTGTACTCCAGCTAGGTGAGCCGGGAGCCGGCACTGGCAGCGTGAGAGCACACCGCTGGCTCCCTGCACACGGAGCCGGAGCCGGAGTACACATCGGGTAATTAAACCGATGTGTACCCTGGCTAGGAGAGCAGGGAGCCAGCGCTAAGCGTGTGCGCTGGTAACCAAGGTAAATATCAGGTAATGGTTAGCTGATATTTACCTTAGTTACCAAGTGCAGCATGGCTTCCACAGCGACACGTGTCGTTATGATCGCTGCTGCGTCTGCTGTGTTTGACAGCTAAGCAGCGATCATAACAGCGACTTACTAGGTCGCTGTTGCGTCACAGAAAATGGTGACGTAACAGCGACGTCGTTGCCGCTGTCGCTATGTGTGAACTCAGCTTTAGTGTTATGGCTGATCAGTCTATATCTATTAATCTGCATATTCAGTGTGTTAGAGCATTTGAGGGACATTACCTGCCTAGAAACCCCATTTTAAGTTGAAGTTAAAAAATACAGGTGTATTCGCACCTTGTAATCAGTTTGGTCTTTAGCACCTATCTGTAGCCTAGTCCAAAGAAGTAAAATCGAAGAAAGCACTCGGACAGGAAAGATGCCACAAAGTGAATTCTTGAAAAGGGCAAAGTATCTCTGAAAGGTGTGATCACGGGATAAAAAGACTTTTAATCGCAAACATTTCTGCCTTAGGCTGTGCACACAATGTGTTTTTGGTGACTTTTTAACCCTGTATATTTTGGATGCGTCAAAAACGAAGCATCTTACAGTTCCAGCTAAGTGGATGGGATTTATAGAAATCTCCTGCCTACTTTGCTTCTTTTTTAGTCAACGTAAATTGACCTGCAGTGGGTGTTTCAAATCCGCAGCATGTCAATTTCTCTTGCCGGTACGCTGACTTTTTCCCATAGGGTATGATTCCACTTGCGTATGACTCACGTGAATCTCGTATCGGTATCACCCAGGATGGCGCACAATCTCCTGACAGGTGCGGGTCGGCTGCATGTATTTCCATGCAGCTGAGATGCTCCTGTCAAGAGAGTGTGCGCCGTGCCGGGTGATACCGATGCAAGACTCACGTGAGTCATACGCAAGTGGAATCATACCTATAGACTTATATTAGATGTGGAAAATCTGCAGGTAAAAAAACCCCATGAACTTTTTAGTGTGTTTCTGCAGTGGAAACATGTCATAAACACATAAAATCTGCAAATAAATCATATCAATAAAGTTTTCTTAAAGCCTAAATACCTGGAACTAATATAAAACTAAGCAGCTTAAAGGCCCCGTCACACTAAGCAACATCGCTAGCAACATCGCTGCTAATGAACAACTTTTGTGATGTTGCTAGCGATGTTGCTGTGTGTGACATCCAGCAACAACCTGGCCCCTGCTGTGAGGTCGTTGGTTGTTGCTGAATGTCCTGGGCCATTTTTTAGTTGTTGCTGTCCCGCTGTGAAGCACAGATCGCTGTGTGTGACAGCGAGACAGCAACAACTAAATGTGCAGGCAGCAGGAGCCGGCTTCTGCGGAGGCTGGTAACCACAGTAAACATCGGGTAACCAAGAAGCCCTGTCCTTGGTTACCTGATATTTACCTTTGTTACCAGCCTCCGCCGCTCTCACTGTCAGTGCCGGCTCCTGCTCTGTGCACATGTAGCTGCAGGACACATCGGGTTAATTAACCCGATGTGTGCTGTAGCTAGGAGAGCAAGGAGCCAGCGCTAAGCGGTGTGCGCTGCTCCCTGCTCTGTGCACATTTAGCTGCAGCACACATCGGGTAATTAACCCGATGTGTGTTGTAACTAGGAGAGCAGGGAGCCAGCGCTAAGCGGTGTGCGCTGCTCCCTGCTCTCTGCACGTGTAGCTCCGTGCGGTGGTAACCAAGGTAAATATCGGGTTGGTTACCCGATATTTACCTTAGTTACCAAGCGCAGCATCTTCCACGCGGCGCTGGGGGCTGGGACACTGGTTGCTGGTGAGCTCACCAGCAACTCGTGTAGCGACGCTCCAGCGATCCCTGCCAGGTCAGGTTGCTGGTGGGATCGCTGGAGCGTCGCAGTGTGACATCTCACCAGCAACCTCCTAGCAACTTACCAGCGATCCCTATCGTTGTTGGGATCGCTGGTAAGTTGCTTAGTGTGACTGGACCTTTACTTAAACCATCAGATACCAACAAAAGACAAAAACAACCGTCAAAAACACAATAAAAATGCATGTAAAAAAGAAGCAAAAACGCAATGGATAAAATCCTCAAAAACTGCTGATTAGGAGATGCTTTACACCATTCATCTATCCACCACAAGCTCAGAACTGTGCACAATATTGGATGTGGTTTTGAGCAGTATAAGGTATGCAGTTTTCAGAATGATGTCACCAGGGTCGCCACTAGTAATTTCAGGGCCCCATAATGACAAAATTTTGGGGCTCCCTTGAGGCTCTGCCCAGGCTCCACTCCTCAAACCCTCCACAGTCTGGCGCCGCTCTTGGAAAACTATATATTATATATATATATATATATATATATATATATATATATATACAGTACAGACCAAAAGTTTGGACACACCTTCTCATTCAAAGCGTTTTCTTTATTTTCAGGACTCTGAAAATTGTAGATTCACATTGAAGGCATCAAAACTATGAATTTAGGCTGTGTCCGCACTTTGCGTTTTTACCTTCGTTTCAGCAGCGTATTAAACTGCAGCGTTTTCATGCCAAAATGCATGCGTTTTGATTTTCCAGCAAAGTCTATGGGAAATGGGGATTTCTTGTGCGCACTTTGCTGTTCAAAACACTGCGTTTGGACTTCCGGTTCCGGTCCTGGCCGCGGTGGAGGCATAAAGGAGAAGCTCCTGCCCCCCCCCGAGAAAAGCAGTCAGACAGCAGCCCCCCCGCATCGGAGACCGGGACGGGAGGGACCCAGCCTGAAAGCGGAGATCTGCAGCTATGGACAGATACCTGTTGAGGAGCGCCAGCGGCGGTGAGGGGTCCGGGAGAGGCGGCGACGATGCGGACATGAGGGAAATGGAGGAGAGGAACATGGCGCCGATGAGAGGGCCGGGGGCGGAGCCAGAGGTGCGGGGAAGAGACGCGATGGAGCCGGGTCGGAGCGGGAGATTAGCAGAGGACGCGGCTGCAGAGGCAGAGGACTGTGGAGCTGGAGACAGGTGGCTGCAGGGGTCGGAGGAGGGCAGCTCACAGTGGGAGGATGAGGGGGAGGTGGGGGGAGAGACTGGGGAAGAGGACGCTGGCGTCATGGAGGGGAGCTATGGAGGAACAGGAGGGCTGGAGGAAAACGAAACCCAGCGAAGTAGAGGGCCCAGAGGGGGAAAGCCGCAATACAGGAGGAGATCAACCTCAGGCACCCCCTGTAAAGGAGGCAAAAAAAACCAACAGGATCCACTGTCATCTCAATTTTACAAGACACCTGAGGGAGGCAGAGGCTCAATGCAAATAAGAAGATCTAAGAAAACAGCTCCACCTGCTGACCAAAACAAGCAAGTGCAAGAGTTCCATATGGATTATAAAAAACTGGCAGTAGAAGTAGCATCTCACTTGTCCAAAGACATAAAAATAGCCATTGAGGTAGCCGTCCAAAATTCACTAGCCGCCATGCAGAAGCAATTGACTGATCATTCAAAGAGACTCACAGAAGCAGAGCAAAGAATCTCTAATTCTGAGGAGACAATCTTGACCATGCAAGAACAGATAGCAACTCTTGTAAAATCTAATGATTACCTGAGAGACAAGGCAGAGGACCTAGAAAACAGATCGAGACGAAACAATCTTCGCATTGTGGGGCTGCCAGAATCGGTAACACTGGGACAGCTGGACAATATTTGTGAGGCGGAACTACCACAGGCGCTGGGCATAAAGGCGAAATTTAGAGTGGAAAGAGCCCACAGAGTGGGACCATTGAGGCAGCAAGAGGCAAAGGAGGGAGAAGGGCAAAATTCAAGCAATAAACCGCCCTCAAGAGCCAGACAGGTGATAGTCAAATACCTTGACTACAAGCACAAAGAGGAAATTCTGAAAGCCTTTAGAGAACGAAAGCGACCTTTACAATACCAAGGAAGTAGACTGCTGATCTTTGGGGATTATTCCGTTGATGTGTCCAAACAGAGGAAGGACTTCAGTAAACTGTGCACATTTCTGTACAATAAAAGAATAAAATGCCAACTACTCTACCCGGCAGTGCTGAAGGTCAGGAACTCCAATGGTTCGTTCTCATACTATAAAGATCACAAGGAGGCGGAAAATATTCTCATGTCAGAACATAACGGGAACCGGACGGAGGGGCGGGAGAGGAGACCCAGTGGAGGAGAAAACTTCAGAAAAGGTTCCCCAACGGGTTCGAGAGGAGAAGGTGGACAACGCGGAAGGCAAACACAACCCGAGACCAGTGGAGAGGGGAGACGCAGTCCAGCCCAGCAGTTTAGCCCAGGGATGGGACCCAGGGAGCAGCGTTCTTGAAAGACCCCAAGACACATGATGACTCTTGAACTGATCTCTACTGGCCCTTATCTATCTATCCCCCTGAGTGAGGAAGGTGGCCGAGCCGGGAGGGACGAGCCAGCGTGAAGGGGACGGAGGGGAGACTGAACAAGTTGCCTACTCTCCCCCCCCCCTCCTCCCCTTCTTTTTTTTTTTTTTTTTTTTTTTTTTCCTCTTTCTCCTCTCCCCCTCTCTTCTTCCTCTCCCTCTCTCTTTTCTTCCCTACCTCCTCCCTTCTCTCCCCTAACTTGTCTCTGGTGTGTTCTCCCTTCTCTTCTCTTTCTCCCTTCCCCTCTTTTCCCCCCTCGGTGCTTCCCCCCTCTCTCTCTCTATGCCCTCCTCGGTTCTACCTCTCTTGCCTTTTTTCCAATACTACTCCTCGCTTCTTTCTTCTCTTCTCCTCTGCGCTGTTTCTTCCCCTCTCGTGCTTCTCGGCTATGTTATTCTTTATCTTTCTCTTTGCTGGGCTCTTCTATCTCTTTGTCTCTGCTCCGCTGTTCTTCTCTCTCTGTGGATTGCTTTGCAGGCCCAAATACAGTGGGCACGAATGGGTCGGCAGGAAGGTCCCACAAAACTAGGACTAACCCAGTAGATGAACTCTCTTTAAGGTCCTACCACTTATAGCATAATGTTTTAATCTCTGCATATTGCTTCAGACCGTTATGTTTTACGCGGGGGATAGAGCTCTGAACCTGTCTATCGGGGGGGGACTAGGGAGACTCATATTTTGGCCAGGAAAAAGTGAAGTCCCTAGCATGGCAAAAAGTGCCGAAAGTCCCTTCAAAGGGTCAACTTGTTATACTGTTGTAGGATTTTTACTTTGCATATGTTGTTTAAGAGTTTACACACAAGTTGGGGAAAAGAAATGCCATTCTGGGGAAACCACGTGTGAAGGATATAATGATAATCGTGTCTCTCCTGCAGCTGGGGACCTGGAGGGTGGTATTGATAAGAGCAAATTACCCAGACAAACATGGTGCAACTAACGACATGGAATGTAAAGGGCCTAAGATCACCTAACAAACGAGCAATGGTACTAAGACACTTGAAAAGATTAAAAACAGACATTGCTCTATTACAAGAAACTCACTTGGGGAGGGAAGATTTTTTTCGCATGAAAAAATACTGGGTGGGCTCAGTATATGGGGCAGCGGCGCAAGGAAGGAAGGAAGGCGGGCACAATGATTTTGATAAACAAGCAACTTAGACATGAAATAGTGGCTCAGGAAGAGGATGACCAGGGAAGATGGCAGCACATAATAATCAATAGCCCAGCGGGGACACTCAGCATATATAATATTTATGGCCCAAACTCGAAGCAGAATCAGTTTCATGACACCATAAAAGCCATAATTCTCTCGGACAAGGAACCTAACATCATAGTGGCGGGGGACTTCAATGTAGTGCCAGACTCGGTGGAGGATAGAAGCAAGGGAGAGGGGGAGCCAGGATCCGGGGATAAAGGAGCAAATCACAGAGATGTATCACTGGAGGATGTAGGCCTAAAAGACATCTGGAGACTAACTCACCCGCACGATAGAGAGTATACGCACTTCTCTCACCCGCACAGAAAGAGGGAAAAAAAAAAAGGGGAGGAGGGGGGGGGGAGAGTAGGCAACTTGTTCAGTCTCCCCTCCGTCCCCTTCACGCTGGCTCGTCCCTCCCGGCTCGGCCACCTTCCTCACTCAGGGGGATAGATAGATAAGGGCCAGTAGAGATCAGTTCAAGAGTCATCATGTGTCTTGGTGTCTTTCAAGAACGCTGCTCCCTGGGTCCCATCCCTGGGCTAAACTGCTGGGCTGGACTGCGTCTCCCCTCTCCACTGGTCTCGGGTTGTGTTTGCCTTCCGCGTTGTCCACCTTCTCCTCTCGAACCCGTTGGGGAACCTTTTCTGAAGTTTTCTCCTCCACTGGGTCTCCTCTCCCGCTGTTCTGTTTTGTCACAAGTCAGCTTATGGGATCACCAGTGAGGTCTTCTCAATTAGGCCTCTTCAGACCTAATCAAGATCGAGCGCTCGGAGAGAAAAGACCAGCATCCATGTGGGCATGATCAATTTTCTTCTGTTTATTTAGTGAAAGTACAGTTTATTTATACCATTTACAGATCAATGTGATATTGCAAAAGAAAAAGGAAAAAACTTCTAGCTGAACTTTACTAGTTGCTCATATGACCTTTAAGTTTTAGGAAAACAAAAATGTAGAGTCATGCATATGAGATAAGAAGAAGATAAGAAGAACATTTAGAGACCATAATAATCCTTGAACCTGTCTCTTATTCCGTAGGCTCCATGACTATGAACTACCATCAGATATACTTACTAATAACAATAAATCTTTAATGAAGAAATAGAGAAACTATTAACCCTTCTATATCAATTTCCCCCTTTTGTAAATGGTATAACCTTCACTACACGGTCAGTAGGCGTCCAAACAGGAGCTGCTGGCTCATGGGCCTAGTACCCATGAGGGGTCTTCCTACCACTTCACCCATCCACCCTCAGTGTGGACACCTACTCCCGGTCAGCAGAGGTCATTTGGGGTCCGTAGTAAACTACAGAGGGTTCAATGCTGGGACTCTTAGAACATACATTATTCATTAGTTTAGGTAATGCATATATCAATGTTTTTACAGCTATATAAAGCAGTAGACAGAACAACAATATTTGCATACAGGTTTGTATAATGCCAGAAACCCAACCTGCTATGCCTTTAAACCAATTGGCTGGATTCATAAAAGAAAATGTATTTCCCCACCAGGAGTCCTTGTTGGCATCGTGCTCTTTTAACCATTTATCCCTAAGTTCACTTGTTTTCTGTATATCTGCTCTAACCTGGAGGTTGCCTGCAGGGTCAATGTAATGGCAACAGGCAGGACCAATTATTTGACACATTCCGCCGTCTTTTGCTGTCACAAAGTCTAGCACTATAGTATGCTGGTTAGTGACTACAATTAATTGTTTTTGTATAGCATTGGTAGCATTTAGAATCTCAAGAACCCGAAAAATTTGATCATCCAGGTAGTCAGTGGACTCTACTAGCTTGTCCCACATTTGCATTAAGAAAGGGTGTATGAAAATAGCACTAAATACCTTATTTGCTTTTCCCATTTCTACTACATGAGGCCTACCATTTGGCCGGGGTTTATTATCTGCTGCTCGTTTATACAAGGTATGAATTGGGACAGCTGCTACATCTACTTCACTATGAGGAACTATGAAAGTGGCTGGTGTAAGTCTGGCAAGTGTGCAAACCCCTCTCATGTCAGGGCTCACCCACTTGTGAGCACGATTCCCACAAACCAAAAACACTCCCTCTGGGAAAATACAAAAGTGAGTTTGACTTTGTACACAATAAAGCAGATTCAGAAGCCCCTTCATGACTTTATGAGCACACCATGTATTGTTCATTTGTTTTCCCGTCATACCCGAGATACATTTACCCCGCTCCCTCCTAAAAGTCCGTCTAATAAATGATGATGTACAGCCCTCAATACCCTTCTGATATACTGTCTCATTGTCCTTGGTTGAGTCATGTGTATGTATATAGAAACAGTTATTGTCTTTTCCACAATTTTCAACACCATTGTATTGAAGACTGAACCATAATCCATCATGGGGAATGGGGCCCGAATGAGGAATCTTAGTCTTTATTTTGGCAATTATGCCCTTGTCTGAATCGTATTCCATCCACCACGAGTATCCATCGGGTCGTGTGATATTTAGCTGGAACCAGGGTTTAGTGACCCGTCCAACTATAGTCAATGTAGCAGATACATCACGAGGTACATCTTCTCCCAAAAATCTAGATTCAGTCCAGGTTTCATTGTGTATACAGTCTGGTACCAATACCTCCTGTGGTTCCAGAGGTAAGGCTAAATAAGGCATAGTCTTTGAAGAAATAGGACTGTGTGTGCAGATCCAACAGTCTTTTGGCTTTTCTCCTTCCATGTCCTCAGTAAGAGAAATATGGTGGCGAATGAGTTTATTATCCCAGTCCGTAGTTAAAAGTTCACTCAGTGTCTTTGTTTGGCGCAGCAACCCTGCTACACCTAGCAGGATAATTAGCAAAACTGTCATTCTGCCGGTGGAGTGACCTTTTTACAGTGACTGGCGTGGATCCAGGTGGGTTTTCCCTCAAGTTTCACTGAGGTGGATGTGGTCAGCTGGACTTGGAATGGGCTATCAAAGCTTGGATCTAGGCTCCTTCTCACGTGTCTGCGCACGACCACCCAATCACCTGGATTCAGCTGATGCACATCTGCACTTGCATTGGGATCTGGAATGGATGAAAAGACATGTTTATGCACCACATTAAGTCTTTCCTGTAAGGCCTGGACATAGGCTGTCATAGTGCCGTGTTGCATCTGTAACACTTGTGGAAAGTAGAGACCTGTTTTTGGGGCACTACCAAACAGGACTTCAAAAGGAGACAAGCCTGTCTTTCTATTTGGAGTGTGTCTGACTGAAAAGAGTGCCAGGGATAAGCACTCTACCCAATTCTTTCCTGTCTCTGCCATGGCCTTTTGAATTTTTAGTTTAAGTGTCCCGTTTAATCTCTCTACTTTTCCACTGCTCTGTGGATGATAAGGGGTATGGAATGCCTGCTCTATTCCCAGGGCCTGCATAATGTCCCTCATTATTTCTCCAGTGAAGTGTGTACCCCTGTCACTTTCTATGGCTTCTGGGATGCCATACCGACAGACTAGTTCCTTCATCAGTTTTTCTGCAGTTTTAGCATTTGCACATTTTACTGGATAGGCCTCAACCCATCCTGAGAAGAGATCTACACATACCAGGACGTATTCATACACTCCTACCTTGGGTAGTTGTATGTAGTCTATTTGTAGTCGTTGAAACGGATAGAGCGGTCTGGGTGTTGCTTTCTTAGGGACTTTTACTGTTTTACCTGGGTTGTGTTGTGCGCAGATAATGCAGGATTGTACGTGTTTGGAGGCTACGTAACTGAAGCCAGGAGCGATCCAGAAGGCATTCACCTGGTTACACATGTGACTTTTTGAGGCGTGAGTGGGGCCATGTGTTGCTTGTGCCATCATAGGGAACAGGGACCTTGGTAAACACAACCTGTCCTTACTTTCCCATACTCCATTCGAGTTCAGCCCAGCTCCCATTTTCCCCCAGTGTTCCTTCTCTGTTTGGGCAGACTGATGCTGGAGGGATTTCAGGACATCCAGACTCACTGTGGCTGGGACTTGCTGGCTCCCTGCCACTATCCTCTGATCCCTAGGCCTCTTTGCCGCTGCTTTCGCAGCTGCAGCCGCCCTTCTATTGCCCGCTACCTCCAGTGAGTCACCTTTTGTGTGTGCTTTCACCTTAATGATGCCAACCTGGACTGGTAACATTAGGGCCTCCATTAACCGTTTTACCAATTCTGCATTTTTAATAGGCTTACCAGCTGACGTAAGAAAAGCTCTACTTCTCCAGATAGGGCCAAAATCATGACAGATCCCAAATCCATACTTTGAGTCTGAATAAACATTAATTTTCCTACCTGACCCCGCTCTACACGCCTCAATGAGCGCTGTTAGCTCCGCCTCCTGCGCGGACATGTGCGGCGGGAGTGGTTCAGCTCGGATTACCTCATGTGAGGATACTACTGCATATCCAGTGTAGAATCTCCCATCCAGGTGGTATCTGGAGCCATCTACAAAAAACTCAAAATCTGCATTGGTAATAGGTGTATCATAGACATGTGGAAAACCTGCTGTCTCCTGACTCATCAGCTCTATGCAGTCATGCTCGTGCGTCATGTCAAAGTATTCATCCTCACTTGCTACCATTGTCACCAATTCCCCCTTTTAAAAATCTACTGGCAAAAGGGTGGCTGGATTCAGAACATTACACCTCTTGAGGGTGACATACTCAGGAATCAGAAGGGCACATTCAAGTCTGAGCTGTCTGGCCATAGACAGGTGTTTCGGTTGGACTTGCACAAGTATAGCATGAATGTCATGCGGGGAGTAAATTGTTAAGGGAAATGTCAATGTGATCTCGCAAGCTTTCCCTAGCAGTACTGCAGCAGCCGCTACAGCACGGACACACGTGGGTGACCCTCTGACAACTGGGTCCAATCGCGCTGAGTAGTAAGCTATTGGTCTTTGTTTGTCACCATGTTGCTGTGTGAGGACGGCTGTCGCATGCCCTCCCTGTTCTGTGCAAAACAAGAAAAATGGTTGATCGTAATTTGGAATACCCAGGGCCGGGGCAGATACAATGAGTAGTTTGAGGGAATGAAAGGAATCAATAGCTTCCTGAGTGAGGTCAAAGGGGTCAGATGCCAGACAATCATAGAGGGGTTGCATCATTTGTGAGGCAGACCTTATCCAAGGCCTGCAGTATGACACTAAGCCCAAAAAGGTGCGCAGTTGCCGGTGGGACCTGGGTAAGGAGAGATTTTGGACTGCTTGTTTTCTCTCCTCAGTCAGGTGTCTCGTACCTTCAGAGATACAGTGACCCAAAAATGTTACCTTTTGCTTACAGTACTGTAATTTTTCACGTGAAACTTTGCAACCATTCTCTGCCAGAAAACACAGCAAAGAAATTATGGCTTCCTTGCAGGACGTCTGGTCTGGACAGCAGAGCAAAAGGTCATCCACGTACTGCAATAGCGTAACCTGTGGATGAGGCGGTTGCCACTGCTCCAGAATTTTTGCCATAGCTGTAGAATAAATGGTAGGTGAATTCATTCCTCCTTGCGGGAGGACTGTCCACATGTACTGTTTCCCCTCATGTGTGAAGGCAAAAAGATACTGACAGTCAGGGTGTAGAGGCACAGAGAAAAATGCATTTGCCAAATCAATTACTGTAAAACATTTTGGAGGTCCCTGGGATTTGTGACAGTAAGGTATGTGGGTTTGGAACAATTGGTGTTACACTCTCAGTGACAGCATTGACAGCTCTCAAATCATGCACCATTCTGTACGTGTCAGGGGAACCTTTGGGCCCTTTTTTCTTGATTGGATACAAGGGAGTGTTACAGGGGGAGGACCTTTGTACTAGAGCCCCTGCTTCCACGTATTCTCTTATATCTCTGGTCAGGGCCATTGATTTGGCTGGGCTTAAGGGATACTGCTTTAAACAAGGAGGAGTGGAGCCTTCTTTTAATTTTATCATGACTGGGGGAATAGGAAGCCGACCAACATCAGTTTTTCCTTTTGCCCATACAATGTCTGGAACTTGTTGCATTGCTATGTCTTCACCAGTTCTGGTATCGGACACTCTCGCAGATTTGGACATGTACACCATTGCTGCAATCTTGCACAAGTGTTTGTCAGAGAGGGGACTTGTGACTGTAATACCTTCTGGGGTGTATTGTATGGTAGCCTGGATAGCACTTAACACATCAGCCCCCAGCAAATTCATAGGAGTATTTTCACTAACAATAAGCTTTGTGAGAATTTCCTGGCTATCTTGTAATCTCAGCTTCATCTGTTTTGTCAATGGAGTTTCAGACACCAATCCCTCCACCCCGACACACTCCACAGTCTCGTCAGTGATCATGTCTGGCATTATCAGGTCTTTATGTACCACAGTGCCGGCTGCCCCAGTGTCAATTAAAAATTCTGCCTCTTTCCCCCCTGGCATGGTTATGGTCGTAAGTAAGGTGGGACCAGGTCCTGAGGGAACGAAAACAGGGTACACATTTGTCACTGGGTTGCCAGTTTCCTAGGTCAGAGGCAAGGGAGGAGGGAAATCAGTCTGCTCACTCTCCTTTTTGGAGTTTTTGCACTGTCTGGCATAATGTCCATTCTGTCCACAATTCCAGCACTGTACGGTCGCTAGGTCACCTGGTGCCCTCCTTCTCTGCTTCCACTGTCTTCCTTGTGCTCTAGCATACATAACTGGTCGCTTGCATTTTGTCAGTTCAACCCCCTTAGCTACTTGCAGAAGGTCTGGTGTGTTCTCCCTTCTCTTCTCTTTCTCCCTTCCCCTCTTTTCCCCCCTCGGTGCTTCCCCCCTCTCTCTCTCTATGCCCTCCTCGGTTCTACCTCTCTTGCCTTTTTTCCAATACTACTCCTCGCTTCTTTCTTCTCTTCTCCTCTGCGCTGTTTCTTCCCCTCTCGTGCTTCTCGGCTATGTTATTCTTTATCTCTCTCTTTGCTGGGCTCTTCTATCTCTTTGTCTCTGCTCCGCTGTTCTTCTCTCTCTGTGGATTGCTTTGCAGGCCCAAATACAGTGGGCACGAATGGGTCGGCAGGAAGGTCCCACAAAACTAGGACTAACCCAGTAGATGAACTCTCTTTAAGGTCCTACCACTTATAGCATAATGTTTTAATCTCTGCATATTGCTTCAGACCGTTATGTTTTACGCGGGGGATAGAGCTCTGAACCTGTCTATCGGGGGGGGACTAGGGAGACTCATATTTTGGCCAGGAAAAAGGGAAGTCACTAGCATGGCAAAAAGTGCCGAAAGTCCCTTCAAAGGGTCAACTTGTTATACTGTTGTAGGATTTTTACTTTGCATATGTTGTTTAAGAGTTTACACACAAGTTGGGGAAAAGAAATGCCATTCTGGGGAAACCACGTGTGAAGGATATAATGATAATCGTGTCTCTCCTGCAGCTGGGGACCTGGAGGGTGGTATTGATAAGAGCAAATTACCCAGACAAACATGGTGCAACTAACGACATGGAATGTAAAGGGCCTAAGATCACCTAACAAACGAGCAATGGTACTAAGACACTTGAAAAGATTAAAAACAGACATTGCTCTATTACAAGAAACTCACTTGGGGAGGGAAGATTTTTTTCGCATGAAAAAATACTGGGTGGGCTCAGTATATGGGGCAGCGGCGCAAGGAAGGAAGGAAGGCGGGCACAATGATTTTGATAAACAAGCAACTTAGACATGAAATAGTGGCTCAGGAAGAGGATGACCAGGGAAGATGGCAGCACATAATAATCAATAGCCCAGCGGGGACACTCAGCATATATAATATTTATGGCCCAAACTCGAAGCAGAATCAGTTTCATGACACCATAAAAGCCATAATTCTCTCGGACAAGGAACCTAACATCATAGTGGCGGGGGACTTCAATGTAGTGCCAGACTCGGTGGAGGATAGAAGCAAGGGAGAAGGGGAGCCAGGATCCGGGGATAAAGGAGCAAATCACAGAGATGTATCACTGGAGGATGTAGGCCTAAAAGACATCTGGAGACTAACTCACCCGCACGATAGAGAGTATACGCACTTCTCTCACCCGCACAACAGTTGGTCTCGCATAGACCAGATTTGGTTATCTATGGAACTTGCGAATGATGTGCAAAACTGTATGATTGAGAATATGGTAATCTCAGATCACAGCCCGGTGAGAGTGGACGTTAGAGAAAAATTCAAAAGGGGATCAGATATTATTTGGAGATTCCCGACGTTTCTCCTTAGACAGGATAATTTTCGCAGGATAATAAAAGAATGGTGGGAGGAGTTCTCAGAGGATAACAAGGATCACAGGGTGACCCCGATTTTGTTCTGGGAAACTGCAAAGGCGGTCTTGAGAGGACGCTTGATGGGGTATGCGGCCATGGTCAAACGAAAGACGAATGCGAATTACAACTTACACAGTGAGGCAGTACGTCTAGCGTATACTAATTATCTGTCAGACAGGTCTAGCAGGGCAAGGGATAGGTGGCTGGCAACCAAGAGAGATTTTGACGAGTGGGCAAAAAAAAAGGAGCAACTATTTTGGTCACATAAAGAGGCGGATCTTCATAGATTTGGTAACAAGGCGGGGAGGATGTTGGCAAATCTAGCAAGGGGCAACAGAAAAATGACAGTAATCTCTTCATTGAAAACGAAGGATGGGGGGATGACTTCGGACCCTAAAGAAATTAACAAGGTGCTGGGAGAATATTATAGAAAGTTGTACGGGCCAGGACAAAATGACATGACTGACGAATCGGAGTGGCTACGACAAGCCCAACTACCTAGCTTAACGGAGGAGGAAAGGGAGGCCCTAAATACAAACATCATGGAGGAGGAGGTTTCAAGAACAATTGGGGAACTTAGCACTAACAAGGCGCCAGGGCCCGATGGTTTTAATAGCGAATTTTATAAAGCCCTCAAGGACCAGATTTCGCCGGATTTAACCTCAGTCTTTAATGCGATACTGGGAGGAGCAGAAATCCCTAAAAATGCAAATATAGCGTACATTAAATTAATTCCTAAGGGAGCCAAGGACCTGGACGACCCCTCGAGTTATAGACCCATTTCGCTCATTAACCAGGACTTAAAAATAATGTCTAAAATCATGGCTGACAGATTGGCCGCAGTCTTACCTAGATTAATTTCAGAACACCAGGTGGGGTTTATAAAAGGAAGGAATGCTGTGACCAATATTAGGAAAACGATTCTAGTGGTTGATGCGGTTAGATTGGGGCGTACAGAGGGAAAGGCAAGCCCTGCTTTAGTCACACTTGATGCTGAGAAAGCGTTCGACAATGTTAACTGGAACTGGTTGGACAAGGTGATGGAGGCCGCAGGGATAGTGGGTAGGATGAGACTTTACATTAACAATTTGTATGCCAACTCGGGAGCAAGGATCCACACACCGGGATTTTTGTCTGACGTGTTCCCCCTGATGAAAGGGACGAGACAGGGATGCCCGCTATCCCCCCTACTATTTAACCTTGCAATAGAACCCCTATCAAGAGTGCTGCAGGGTCACAATAGTTTTAAAGGGATCAAAATAAGGGGAATAGAGATGAAGTTAGCGCTGTTCGCCGATGACGTGATTTTGTATATGGGGGACCCTGTTGCGGACCTACCCTGGACACTTGATATGATTGGAAAATTTGGTGCCTTTTCAGGCTTTAAGTTAAACAAAAAAAAATGCGAGCTCTTATTCCTGAGCGGAGGTAAAGGACCAACTGTGGGAAACCCAAGTGAGGGTCATGTGAATGGGATCCCTATAGCGCACTCATCAGTAAAGTACCTGGGAGTGCATATAGGGAGGACGGCGGAATTAATTTATAAATTGAATTATGGTCCATTGATTAGAAAAATCATTAACCAGTTGAGGGGCTGGAAGGGGCTGCCCCTGCCACTATTGGCAAGATGTCACCTCATAAAAATGATGAGCTTCCCTAGGCTGCTGTACCCCTTCCAAACGATCCCTCTATTGATAACACTAAAAGACGTCAACAGACTTAATTCAGCGTATGCAGACTTTGTTTGGAGGGGAAGGAAACCCAGAATAAAGCTGCACACGCTGATGAAGTCAGTGGAGGAGGGTGGGATAAATTTCCCGGATGTCAGAGGGTATAACATTGTATGCATTATGAGACATGTGATTGACTGGCTGAGAGGAACGAGCAGGCACTCAGATTATGGAACGGAACTCAAATATGCAGAACCATGGGACCTGACGTCCATTTTACACTCCCCAATGTCTAAGGTTGAAGGTCATATAAGAAACTCGGTTATACTCCGAGACACCATGTTGGCCTGGAGATTGGTTAGACGTAAATTGGGACTCTCCTGGAAGGTATCAAAATACCTAAATCCTTGGGCGTCACCAAACTTTCCCCAGGGGAGAGAGAATAAATTATTCCTCAAATGGAAAGAGAGGGGCATTAGGAGACTGATAGATGTCATGAATGTGGAAGAGAGAAGATGGATGACAGGTCGGGAGGTGCTTGATAAGTACAATCTCAACGGCCTCCACATTATGCAGTACGAACAATTGAAACATGGAGTACTGAAAGAGCTTGGTGAGATTGGAAGGGAACTGAACAAGAGCATGATTGATGAGCTTATGGGATGTAGCGTAACAAATGTAAATGTTTCCCGAATATACCAAACATTTAGAGGTGTGCTAATATCCAGGGAAGATAGTCGAACACTTCTAGCATGGGAAAAACAATTGAAAGGACGAGAAGTGGTGGAGGTCATATTGAAAGGATGGGTCCAGATGAGGAAACAAGTCACTAACGAGAGCTGGAGGGACACCCAATTTAGGATATTACACAGGGCGGTTTTGGGCTTCAACATACCGGGCAGAGTGGCACGGTGTCCTAAGTGCCACAAAGAAAAAACAGACATGCTGCATGGTTTGTGGGAATGCAGTCCAATAAAGAGGTTTTGGAACCAAGTCAGAGCGTTAGTTCAAACAACATGGAAAATTTCCTGCAAACTAGAACTAATGGTGTGGATCTTCCACTTTTTTGAGGGTGGAGTTAGAGGGGGATTGAACGCTCAGGACAAAAAGGCATTTGTAATCATACATGACATAGCCATGATAGCTAAAAGATGCATCCTAAGGCACTGGATGCAGGAGGAGGCCCCAGCCACAGGGGAAGTCATCAGTGAACTGCACAACCTTTTGAGGCTGGAGAAATTAGAAGCAGAAAGGGACAAGGATAATTTGACAACCAAGTTTTTTAGGAGGTGGAAAGCTTTTATAGAAGTTCATTACAAACAGGAGGACATAAACCATTTAGTGGCGCCCTTCAGACATACGGAGTGGTACCTCCTAAATGAAATCCAGGATAGTCTGGGAAAGTTGAGGACTAACTAGCAGGGACCCAGGTGAGGGACAAAGGCGAGACAACATGACGTCATCAAGACATGACATTGGCACTAGAACTATTAGAGAATGGCACAGGGGTTCAGGGGTTTGTTTCATTTATGTTATGTTTGGATTTTCTAACTCTGATTCATTATTTGTCAATGCAATCTGAAGCGGGATTGGAGATAGAGAGGGGATTCTACCCCTTCCAATGATACTTATCGACAGCTGAAATCTTGTCTTTTGTAAATCATACTACTTTTGATACGTTATTGAAATAAGTTTGTAAAATCAATAAAAATTGTTTTGGAAAAAAAAAAAACACTGCGTTTAATTTGCATAATTTTGGGCAAAAACTCTGAGTTCAAAGAAGCAGCATGTCAATTGTTTTTGCCATTTGGGCTGCGTTTTGCTAACATTGAAGTCAATGAGAAGTTGTAAAAGGCAAGCAACATCAAAATTCCAGCGTTTTACCTGCTTTTTAGCTGAAGAAACAATGCGTTTTGGACTACATAAACGCATGCGTTTCTGACATCAAAATAATGGAATGATATGTCCCTTTACACACACACATAGTCCGACAATTAAATTAATGAAAAATATTAATTTATTGTTATTTTAGCCATAAATAGTATAAAACAGCTATAATATTAAATAGAACTATTTTCGTTATGATTTAATTAATTATATTTCTTTTCTTTTTTTTCCCCCTTTTTTCATAGTGTTTGATTGTTTAAACTTTATTTAGCAGTGTCTTTATGTTCAAAATGCATCTGTCTTTAAGCAATGGAAAAGCATGTAAAAAGCGCTAAAAACGCGGCTAAACACGGTAAAAATGCACGCGTATTTATAGCGTTTCTGTGCTCAAAAGCAACTTTGGCAAAAGCAATTTCTGCCAGAGGATGCGTTTAGAACTGCAACTACGACGACGCAAATTGCGGACATAGCCTAAAACATGTGAAATGATATACTTAAAGTGTGAAACAACTGAAAATATGTCTTATATTCTAGGTTCTTCAAAGTAGTCACCTTTTGCTTTCATTACTACTTTGCACACTCTTTGCATTCTCTTGATGAGCTTCAAGAGGTAGTCACCGGAAATGGTTTTCAAACAGTCTTGAAGGAGTTGCCAGAGATGCTTAGCACTTGTTGGCCCTTTTGCCTTCTGTGGTCCTGCTCACCCCAAACCATCTCGATTGGGTTCAGGTCTGGTGACTGTGGAGGCCAGGTCATCTGGCGTAGCACCCCATCACTCTCCTTCTTAGTCAAATAGCCCTTACACAGCCTGGAGGTGTGTTTGGGGTCATTGTCCTGTTGAAAAATAAATGATGGTCCAACTAAACGCAAACCGGATGGAATAGCATGTCACTGCAAGATGCTGTGGTAGGCATGCTGGTTCAGTATGCCTTCAATTTTGAATAAATACCCAACAATGTCACCAGCAAAGCACCCCCACACCATCACACCTCCTCCTCCATGCTTCACGGTGGGAACCAGCCATGTAGAGTCCATCCGTTCACCCTTTTTACAAATACACGGTGGTTGGATCCAAAGATCTCAAATTTGGACTCATCAGACCAAAGCACAGATTTCCACTGGTCTAATGTCCATTTCTTGTGTTCTTTAGCCCAAACAAGTCTCTTCTGCTTGTTGCCTGTCCTTAGCAGTGGTTTCCTAGCAGCTATTTTACCATGAAGGCCTGCTGCACAAAGTCTCCTCTAAACAGTTGTCATTGAGTTGAGAAGATGTGTCCGAACTTTTGGTCTGTACTGCATATATATATATATATATATATATATATATACAGTTAGGTCCAGAAATATTTGGACAGTGACACAATTTTCGCGAGTTGGGCTCTGCATGCCACCACATTGGATTTGAAATGAAATCTCTACAACAGAATTCAAGTGCAGATTGTAACGTTTAATTTGAAGGTTTGAACAAAAATATCTGATAGAAATTGTAGGAATTGTACACATTTCTTTACAAACACTCCACATTTTAGGAGGTCAAAAGTAATTGGACAAATAAACCAAACCCAAACAAAATATTTTTATTTTCAATATTTTGTTGCGAATCCTTTGGAGGCAATCACTGCCTTAAGTCTGGAACCCATGGACATCACCAAACGCTGGGTTTCCTCCTTCTTAATGCTTTGCCAGGCCTTTACAGCCGCAGCCTTCAGGTCTTGCTTGTTTGTGGGTCTTTCCGTCTTAAGTCTGGATTTGAGCAAGTGAAATGCATGCTCAATTGGGTTAAGATCTGGTGATTGACTTGGCAATTGCAGAATGTTCCATTTTTTTGCACTCATGAACTCCTGGGTAGCTTTGGCTGTATGCTTGGGGTCATTGTCCATCTGTACTATGAAGCGCCGTCCGATCAACTTTGCGGCATTTGGCTGAATCTGGGCTGAAAGTATATCCCGGTACACTTCAGAATTCATCCGGCTACTCTTGTCTGCTGTTATGTCATCAATAAACACAAGTGACCCAGTGCCATTGCAAGCCATGCATGCCCATGCCATCACGTTGCCTCCACCATGTTTTACAGAGGATGTGGTGTGCCTTGGATCATGTGCCGTTCCCTTTCTTCTCCAAACTTTTTTCTTCCCATCATTCTGGTACAGGTTGATCTTGGTCTCATCTGTCCATAGAATACTTTTCCAGAACTGAGCTGGCTTCATGAGGTGTTTTTCAGCAAATTTAACTCTGGCCTGTCTATTTTTGGAATTGATGAATGGTTTGCATCTAGATGTGAACCCTTTGTATTTACTTTCATGGAGTCTTCTCTTTACTATTGACTTAGAGACAGATACACCTACTTCACTGAGAGTGTTCTGGACTTCAGTTGATGTTGTGAACGGGTTCTTCTTCACCAAAGAAAGTATGCGGCGATCATCCACCACTGTTGTCATCCGTGGACGCCCAGGCCTTTTTGAGTTCCCAAGCTCACCAGTCAATTCCTTTTTTCTCAGAATGTACCCGACTGTTAATTTTGCTACTCGAAGCATGTCTGCTATCTCTCTGATGGATTTTTTCTTTTTTTTCAGCCTCAGGATGTTCTGCTTCACCTTAATTGAGAGTTCCTTAGACCACATGTTGTCTGGTCACAGCAACAGCTTCCAAATGCAAAACCACACACCTGTAATCAACCCCAGACCTTTTAACTACTTCATTGATTACAAGTTAACGAGGGAGATGCCTTCAGAGTTAATTGCAGCCCTTAGAGTCCATTGTCCAATTACTTTTGGTCCCTTGAAAAAGAGGAGGCTATGCATTACAGAGCTATGATTCCTAAACCCTTTCTCGGATTTGGATGTGAAAACTCTCATATTGCAGCTGGGAGTGTGCACTTTCAGCCCATATTATATATATAATTGTATTTCTGAACATGTTTTTGTAAACAGCTAAAATAACAAAACTTGTGTCACTGTCCAAATATTTCTGGACCTAACTGTATATACTAGAAGGTGGCCCGATTCTACGCATCGGGTATTCTAGAATTTACGTATTGTGTAGTTCATGTATGATTTTTGTTATATATATATATATATATATATATAGATGTTGTTGTGTGTAGTTACCAAGTGTTTGTGTAGGGCGCTGTATATGTTCTGGGTGTTGTCTGGGTGTGGCGGGGGGTGAGAGCGGTGTTGTATGTGTGTTGCGTGTGTTGCGTTGTTTGTGGAGCGCTGTGTCTGTAGCGTTGTGTGTGTGTGTGTTGCGCGGTTTGTGTGGGTGTGGTGTGTTTTGGGGGGAGGTATGTTTTGTGCAGTGTGTGTGTTGTGCGGTATGTGCGTATATTTATGTATGCCGCGGTGTTTGTGTGTTGGGTGTTGTGTGTGTGCAGCGTTGTCTGTGTGTGTGGGTGTCTGTGTAGGGCGGTGTTTGTGGTTCCCAGTGTGTGTGTGGTGTGTTGTGTGTTGTGTGTGTGTGTGTTGGGGGGAGGTGTGCACCTCCCATCGTGCTCCATCCCCCATGCTGCGCACCCCCCATCGTGCTCCATCCCCCATGCTGCGCACTCCCCCATCGTGCTCCATCCCCCATGCTGCGCACTCCCCATCGTGCTCCATCCCCTATGCTGCGCATTCCCCATCGTGCTCCATCTCCCATGCTGCGCAATCCCAAACGTGCTCCATCCGCCATGCTGCGCACTCCCAAACGTGCTCCATCCGCCATGCTGCGCACTCCCAAACGTGCTCCATCCGCCATGCTGCGCACTCCCCATCGTGCTGCATCCCCCATGCGTGCTCCATCCACCATGCTGCGCACTCCCAAACGTGCTCCATCCGCCATGCTGCGCACTCCCAAACGTGCTCCATCCGCCATGCTGCGCACTCCCAAACGTGGTCCATCCGCCATGCTGCGCACTCCCAAACGTGGTCCATCCGCCATGCTGCGCACTCCCAAACGTGCTCCATCCACCATGCTGCGCACTCCCAAACGTGCTCCATCCGCCATGCTGCGCACTCCCAAACGTGGTCCATCCGCCATGCTGCGCACTTCCAAACGTGCTCCATCCGCCATGCTGCGCACTCCCAAACGTGCTCCATCCGCCATACTGCGCACTCCCCATCGTGCTGCATCCCTCATGCTGCGCACTCCCAAACGTGCTCCATCCGCCATGCTGCGCACTCCCAAACGTGCTCCATCCGCCATACTGCGCACTCCCCATCGTGCTGCATCCCTCATGCTGCGCACTCCCAAACGTGCTCCATCCGCCATGCTGCGCACTCCCAAACGTGCTCCATCCGCCATGCTGCGCACTCCCAAACGTGCTCCATCCGCCATGCTGCGCACTCCCAAACGTGCTCCATCCGCCATGCTGCGCACTCCCAAACGTGCTCCATCCGCCATGCTGCGCACTCCCAAACGTGGTCCATCCGCCATGCTGCGCACTCCCAAACGTGCTCCATCCGCCATGCTGCGCACTCCCAAACGTGCTCCATCCCCCATGCTGCGCACTCCCCATCGTGCTCCATCCCCCATGCTGCGCACCTCCCATCGTGCTCCATCCCCCATGCTGCACCAGCATCAGCCTCTCTGCCCCCAGCATCAGCCTCTCTCCTCCCAGCATCAGCCTCTCTCCTCCCAGCATCAGCCTCTCTCCTCCCAGCATCAGCCTCTCTCCTCTCAGCATCAGCCTCTCTCCTCCCAGCATCAGCCTCTCTCCTCCCAGCATCAGCCTCTCTCCTCCCAGCATCAGCCTCTCTGTCCACAGCATCAGCCTCTCTTCTCCCAGCCTCAGCCTCCCCCAGCATCAGCCTCTCTTCTCTCAGCCTCCCCCCTCCCAGCCTCCCCCAGCATCAGCCTCCCCCTCCCAGCCTCCCCCAGCATTAGCCTCCCCCTCCCAGCCTCCCCCAGCATCAGCCTCTCACCTCCCAGCCTCCCCCAGCATCAGCCTCTCTCCTCCCAGCCTCCTCCAGCATCAGCCTCTCTCTTCCCAGCCTCCCCCAGCATCAGCCTCCCCCTCCCAGCCTCCCTAGCATCAGCCTCTCTACTCCCAGCCTCCCTCCTCCCAGCCTCCCCCAGCATCAGCCTCCCCCTCCCAGCCTCCCCCAGCATCAGCCTCTCTCCTCCCAGCCTCCCCCAGCATCAGCCTCTCTCCTCTCAGCCTCCCCCAGCATCAGCCTACACCCTTCCAGCCTCCCCCAGCATCAGCCTACCCCAGCATCAGCCTACCCCAGCATCAGCCTCTCTCCTCCCAGCATCAGCCTCCCACGCCCAGCCTTCCCCAGGATCAGCCTCTCTCCTCCCAGCCTCCCCCAGCACGCCGTGCTCCTCTGCCGACACTCACAGATCCGATCGCATACACTCACACACACACACACACACACACACACACATCAGAACACACTCACACACATCCGATCGCATACACTCACACACACACTGACGATATCACACATACGCGCTCACACTCACAACATCCGGAGCTACCACATGCTTCTGGCCATGTGATCCTCCGGCAGGTTCTGGAAGGTCACTGCACAGTATCGCCGCCGAGAAGCAAGCGATATCCCAGGATGTTATGAGTGTGTGGATGCGATGTGATGTGTGTGTGAGAGCGAGTGTGATCTGATGTGTGTGTGTGTGTGTTGTTATGTGTTGTTATGTGTGTGTATGTTCCGCCGCTGCAAGTCTATGAGTTTTCATTTTTGCTGTCTGCACACAGCGTTTTTTTTAGCTGCGTTTTTGTGGTGTCCAAAAAAATGCAGCATGTCAATTCTTTTTGCGTTTTTCACTGCGTTTACCACCCATTGTGTTCAATGAGATGTTCAAAAACGCAATGAATAACACAAATTGCAAATATAGCTGCATTTTAGTATGGTTCTATGACTAAAAACGCAGCTATAAACGCAAGGGGTGGGTAGTAAAGTGACATATATAGGAAGAGGATTCCTTCTGTTAGTAAACACAGAAGCGTGAATCCTCCCGGTACCGCCACCGCTGCTTCCATCTCTCGTCCGGTGCCATGTCTGCTCCCGTGCGGCGCCATGTCCGGACGGGAGGTGGAAGCAGCTGAAAATCAAAAGTGAACAGCAGAAAAAAAAAAGTCATACTCACCTGTCCCGGTACATGTTCGCTCCCAGCTCCTCTTCTCGGTACCGCCACCCCTGCTCCGGCTGTGTGCAGTCTCCCACGCAAGTCCGATGGATGCAGGACCTGCCGCTGAGCAGCTGATACGGTCACCTGAGCTCTGGAGTGTAGCCTAGCTGTACCGCGAGCACTGAGTGACTGATTCCCCGGCGCTTGCAGTCAGTTCATGACAGCTGCAGACAGGCCTGGCTGATCTCCGGAGTTCAGGTGAGAGCACCGGAGATCACCACAGCCTGTCTGCAGCTGTCATGAACTGAACCGCAAGTGCCGGGAAATCAATCACTTGGCGCTCACTATATAGTCTAGGCTGCACTCCGGAGCTCAGGTGAGAGCTCCGGAGTGCAATGCAGGTACCTGAATCCAGGCCTGACATTACTGGAGTTTCCTCCGGTAGCCAGTCCGACACAGAAGTGTGTAATTTTGTTTGTTTTTTTTGCACTGATGCATCAGCTGATTGTATAAACGGCTTTTATACAATCAGCTGATGTGTAATGTGATTCACGTCCTTGAACCTGACACATCATCTGATCGCTTTGCCTTCCAGTAAACTGATCAGATGATATTGGATCCGGATTGGACGGCGCGGGACCCTTGACCCAGGATTACTGCGGAGGAAGGGGGTTCTTTATTTCAATAAAGATGGAGTCACTAATTGTGTTGTGTTTTATTTCTAATAAAAATATTTTTTTGTGTGTTGTGTTTTTTTTTATCTTCACTAGAAATTCATGGTGGCCATGTCTAATATTAGCGTGACAATTTCGGGCTTAGGGCCAGCTGATAATACACAGCTAGCCCTAACTCCATTATTACCCAGCAAGCCACCCGGCATCAGGGCAGATGGAAAAGTTGGATACAGCGCCAGAAGATGGCGCTTCTATGAAAGCGCCATTTTCTGGGGTAGCTGCGGACAGCAATTCTCAGCAGTGGTGCCCAGAAAGCTTGGGCACCCTGCACTGCGGATTCCAATCACCAGCTGCCTAGTTGTATCTGGCTGGACTCAAAAATTGGGCGATATCCACGGCATTTTTTTTTAATTATTATTTCATGAAAATCATGAAATAATGAAAAAAAAAAAAGGGCTTCCCTATAGTTTTGGTTCCCAGTCGGGTACAAATAGGCAGCTGGGGGTTGGGGGCAGCCCGTACCTGCCTGCTGTACTTGGCTAGCATACAAAAATATGGCGAAGCACGTGTCATGTTTTTGGGGGGCAAAAAACTCCTGCATACAGTCCTGGATGGAGGATGCTGAGCCTTGTAGTTCTGCAGCTGCTGTCTGCTCTCCTGCATACATTATTGGATGGAGTATGCTGAGCCTTGTAGTTCTTCTCCCACTGCCTCTCCCTCTAGCATACAGTCCTGGATGGAGCATGCTGAGCCTTGTAGTTCTGCAGCTGTCTGCTCTCCTGCATGCACTAGTGGAGAATGAAGAACATACTGAAGAAGGAAATGACATCAAACCTTTTCTCTTTTTTTTTTTTTTCAACAATCTTTAATAGCATTGTTCACTGATAAGGAACGCATAAAAACGCAGTGAGCAAAAACGCAGAAAAATGCAGCAAAAAACGCACCAAAACGTGCAAAGCATGCGTTTTTTGCCGCGGGTGCGTTTTTTTTGCCACAGAAAAACACACAAAAACGCAGCGTAAATAAAACACAGCGTGTGAACTTAGCCTAACCATAGCTGAGGCAGGCGGCAAGACACGGGGAGTGTAGAGTCAGATACAGTATAATTTTCAGCCATATAACCATAGCTGAGGCGGGCAGCAAGACACGGACATTATGTGACTGCAAACTGACGAATTGTATAGCGTATGGTGTACACACTATCATGATTCCCCGTATGAGCTGGCGGTCACATGACCTCATACATGTGATTTGCATACTTACAATCCCATGCCTTAGGCGGGCTTTGCACACTACGACATCGCAGGTGCGATGTCGGTGGGGTCAAATCGAAAGTGACGCACATCCGGCGTCACTTGCGATGTCGTAGTGTGTAAATCCTAGATGATACGATGAACGAGCGCAAAATCGTCGTCATCGTATCATCGCTGCAGCCTCCGACATTTCCATAATGCCGGGGGAGCGACAGGTACGATGTAGTTCCTCGTTCCTGCGGCCGCACACATCGCTGTGTGTGAAGCCGCAGGAGCGAGGAACTTCACCTTACCTGCCTCCCGGCTGCAATGAGAAGGACGGAGGTGGGCGGGATGTTTACATCCTGCTCATCTCCGCCCCTCCACTTCAATTGGCCGCCTGCCGTGTGACGTCACTGTGACGCCGCACGACCCGCCCCCTAAGGAAGGAGGCGGGTCGCCGGCCAGAGGGACGTCGCACGGCAGGTATGTGCGTGTAAAGCTGCCGTAGCGATAATAATCGCTACGGCAGCTTTCACTATATATCGAACGTGCGACGGGGGCGGGACTATCGCTGCAGCATCGGTAACACATTGTTACCGATGTCGCAGCGTGCAAAGCCCGCCTTACTAGATTCAGTTGGCTTCCCTCAATTTCCATTTATTTAGAGAAGCTGATCACATTTAGTCGGCATGTGATTGCAAGTATAGAAATCGCATCCACGAGGTCACCACTTTCCTGTATCAGAAAATCATATTAGCATGTGCACCACAAGCAGTCACGATTTGGCAGTCACATATAGCGAATGCAGACTCTTCTTCCAAGTCTGGACAAACCCTTTAAGGACATTGGCGGTATGTTTGGTCTCATCCTGTTGCAAAATAAATTTGGAGCCAATGAGATGCTTCCTTGATCGTCTTACAAACGAAAATATCCAACACAGCACACGGTGACTCCATCTGCATCATCATAGTCAATGCCCTATCAGCGTCTATGCCCAAATGCTGTTTTTCAGGGGTTCAGACGTACATCCTGAGGGAGCCACTGGATGATCAATTGCTTTGTGAACTAAAGGGTACTTTCCACGCTGCGATATCGGTACTGATATGGCTAGCAAGCGTACCCGCACCCGTCGGTTGTGCGCCACGGGCAAATCAGAGGGCCATATAGAGATCTCTCCCATGATCTGTTTGTACCAAGGACTGTGACAAGAACAAGGGGGCATTCTCTTCGATTGGAGGAAAAAAAATTCCTACATCAGCATAGAAGAGGGTTCTTCACGGTAAGAGCAGTGAGGCTCTGGAACTCTCTTCCTGAGGAAGTGGTGATGGCCAACTCACTGAATGAATTTAAGAGAGGAATGGATGCTTTTCTTGATAGTAAAAGTATAGAAGGTTATAAATAGCGTAATCTTACAGGTAGATAGAAGAGCGACCAAGATTATTAGAGGAATGGGTGGGCTGCAATACCAAGACAGGTTATTAAACTTGGGGTTATTTAGTTTGGAAAAACAAAGGCTTAGGGGGAATCTAATCACAATGTATAAACATATGAGGGGACAGTACAGAGACCTTTCCAAAGATCTCTTTACACCTAGGCCTGCGACTGGAACACGGGAGCATCCACTATGTCTTGAGGAAAAAAGGTTTAATCATAATCACAGACGAGGATTCTTTACTGTACGAGCAGTGAGACTATGGAACTCTCTGCCGCATGATGTTGTAATTAGAGTTGAGCGCGGTTCTAGGTTCGTGGTTCTCCAGTTCGCGGCTCGAGTGATTTTGGGGGCTGTTCTAGATCGAACTAGAACTCGAGCTTTTTTGCAAAAGCTCGATAGTTCTAGATACGTTCGAGAACGGTTCTAGCAGCAAAAAAACAGCTAATTCCTAGCTGGCTTTCCACTGTAATAGTGTAAGTCACTCTGTGACTCACACTATTATGAAATTTTAGTGTATAGTGTGTGGGAACAGCGCCTTCAGATCACTGCTGTATGGATGGTTGTCTTCCTTCCCTAGCGCGCGCGTGTAGTGGGGAGGGCCAGCATGTCAGCCAATCCCAGACACACACACAGCTAAGTGGACTTTTAGCCAGAGAAGCAACGGCATGTGTGATAGGATGTCCATGTCACATGTCCCTGCATTATAAAACCGGACATTTTCCTCCAGCACGCCATTATCTGCCTTCTGCGTCCTTGGTGTCAGACATCACTGGCGCAGCTCCGTCCTGAGTCCTATCGCCGATACTGCTGTATGCGCTCCATACACAGCGCTGGACAGCTTAGGGATAGCACTTTCTATCAGTCCTTTTAAGGGCTCATACCGGCAGGGTCAGAGCCATAGGTGACAGGTCCTGAAAACAGAGACAGCGTCTGTGTAGCTAAGGTCAGGGATTTCCTCGCTGCATTTCCCCATTAGGAGGGAATAGAAAGGCAGGCTTCCATTCCTCTACCCAGAGCCCCACAACCCTGGCACTGTACCCTCCTGTCCTCTGCACACTCCAACTCATTATAACTAAGCCATTATACTAGCAAACACTGAGTGTACCTAGTGGCATCCTAAACGTGGCTGTTGGACTTCTGTATAGTCCCAGTAGTGCACAGATATTTGCAGCACGTCTGCCTGCATTGCACACTCCAGCTCATTATAACTAAGCCATTATACTAGCAAACACTGAGTGTACCTAGTGGCATCCTAAACGTGGCTGTTGGACTTCTGCATAGTCCCAGTAGTGCACAGATATTTGCAGCACGTCTGCCTGCATTGCACACTCAAACTGATAGTTACTAAGCCATTATACTAGCAAACACTGAGTGTACCTAGTGGCATTCTAAACGTGGCTGTCGGACTTCTGTATAGTCCCAGTAGTGCACAGATATTTGTAGCACGTCTGCCTGCATTGCACACTCCAACTCATTATAACTAAGCCATTATACTAGCAAACACTGAGTGTACCTAGTGTCATCCTAAACGTGGCTGTTGGACTTCTGTATAGTCCCACTAGTGCACAGATATTTGCAGCACCTCTGCCTGCATTGCACACTCCAACTCATTATAACTAAGCCATTATACTAGCAAACACTGAGTGTACCTAGTGGCATCCTAAACGTGGCTGTTTGACTTCTGTATAGTCCCAGTAGTGCACAGATATTTGCAGCACGTCTGCCTGCATTGCACACTCCAACTTATTATAACTAAGCCATTATACTAGCAAACACTGAGTGTACCTAGTGTCATCCTAAACGTGGCTGTTGGACTTCTGTATAGTCCCAGTAGTGCACAGATATTTGCAGCACGTCTGCCTGCATTGCACACTCCAACTTATTATAACTAAGCCATTATACTAGCAAACACTGAGTGTACCTAGTGGCATCCTAAACGTGGCTATTGGACTTCTGTATAGTCCCACTAGTGCACAGATATTTGCAGCACGTCTGCCTGCATTGCACACTCCAACTCATTATAACTAAGCCATTATACTAGCAATTTATGCTGCCAGTTTAAGGGCCGTAGTTGCATTATCAGGGATATTTATTCTTTATTATTCTGCTGTTAATAAAGCTAGACCACCGCTGCAATCTACACCACCTCTCAATTTTTACTACCACATTTTCAGTGCACAATCTTGTCGCAATCAACATGAGTGGCAAAATGACAGATGCTGGTGGAAAGGGGAAGAGGCGTGCTGGAAAAGGAAAAAAAGGGTTTGTCCGTGGGGAAGGTGGCAAAGCTCCATTATCATCTGCTGAAGATAGACCATCTACCAGCAAAAGTAAGATGTCTACTACTTACCGTGGACAATCCAATGTGCTCCCTTTTTTACGGACACGAACAACAGGAACAAAGGTAGATGATGGCCAAAAAAGGAAAATGCTTGAATGGATCTCAAGTGGTCCAACAAGTGCCCTCTCAGCCACTTCAAGTACCGCATCCAAAAAACACCAGTCCTCTGAGTTGTCATCCCAATCAAACTTGCTTTCTCCCAGCTCTGAAGTCTCCATCAGCCCTGCACAGTATGGTGGAACTGAGATGGCTGAGTCTGCAGAGCTGTTCAGTCACACTATAGCCTGGGAATCAGAGGTCTGCTCCCAAGCTACAGTGAGTACAGAACAGGAAATGGTCTGCAGTGATGCCCAGAACCTTTGTGACTCTGATTCAGGCCGTGAGGACCAAGTTTCTGAGCATAATGTTGACCCTTTGTCACAAACTGTAACACCTGTGGTTATAGACAATGAGGAACATACTGATGAAGATGAGACGCAGATACCCGATTGGGATGACAACTTAAATATTCGGTCAGGGCAAGAAGAGGCTCGGTCTGAGGGGGAGGGGAGTGCAAACACAACAATTGATGATGAAGTTCTAGATCCCACCTACTGTCAACCCCCAGTCAGGCACTTGAGGAGGTCAACAGAGGCGGTGGAGGAGGATGCAACCGACAACGAAGTTACCTTGCGCCTTCCTGGACAGAGTTGGAGCACTGGTAGCACGTCTACAACTGCATCCTCAGCCACCACTCTGCCTCTGAGCACTAGTCGGGGGGGCTCAGCAGGTCGCATGGCCTCTAAGCCTTGCCTAGCCTGGTCATTTTTTGACATAGAAAAAGATCGCCCAAATTATGTGATGTGTAAAATTTGTCGTGATTCTGTTAGTAGAGGTCAAAACCTCAGCAGTTTGACAACTTCTTCCATGAATCGTCACATGAATAAATATCATAGGTCCCGGTGGGAAGCTCACCGTGCTGCAATGCGGCCTAGCGGAGCGAACCATCCACGGCCTGCCCCTTCCAGAGCATCCGCGCGCTCTTCATCTTCTAGGACTGTGGGGACAGCTGTCACACCTGGTTTTCCACGCACAACTTCCACCACTGTAACCGCAACAGGCAGTTTGCTTGGTAGGTCGTCAGTTGGTTTGGAAGGGGAAACAAGTGAGTGTGTACAGCTCTCTCAGACATCGATAGCACCAACGTTGGATGAAGGCAACATCATGTCTCCGCCTGCACTTTCCTCACAAACCTGCATTTTTCCAGGGACACCCTACTCAACACCGTCTACACACAGCAGCCAGATCTCTGTCCCTCAGATGTGGTCAAATAAAAGGCCTTTTCCTGCGACCCATGACAAAGCTAAGAGGTTGACTCTATCCCTCTGTAAGCTCTTGGCTACCGAAATGCTGCCTTTCCGCCTAGTGGACACACAGGATTTTAGAGACCTTATGTCTGTCGCTGTGCCCCAGTACCAGATGCCTAGTCGCCACTACTTCTCTAAGAAAGGTGTGCCCGCGCTACACCAGCATGTCGCACACAACATCACCGCTTCCTTGAGAAACTCTGTGTGTGAACGGGTGCATTTCACCACCGATACTTGGACCAGTAAGCATGGACAGGGACGTTACATGTCGCTGACTGGGCACTGGGTAACTATGGTGATAGATGGTGAAGGGTCTGCTGCACAAGTCTTGCCGTCCCCACGACTTGTGTGTCAATCCTCTGTCTGTCCAAGTTCCGCCACTGCTTCTGCCTCCTCCACCTCATCTGGGTCCTCCACCTCCGCCCCAAGCCTGCCTGGTCAGGCCACCAGCGTTCTCACTGCGCAGAAGGAATCACGCACCCCTCATTACTATGCTGGCAGCAGAGCGCAACAGCATCAGGCGGTCTTTAGCTTGACATGTCTTGGGAATAGGAGTCACACAGCTGAGGAGTTGTGGTCAGCTCTGCGGTCAGAGTTTAATAAATGGTTGTCTCCACTCAACCTGCAGCCTGGTAAGGCCGTGTGTGACAATGCTGCAAACCTGGGTGCGGCCCTTCGCCTGGGCAAGGTGACACACGTGCCTTGTATGGCTCACGTGTTGAACCTTGTCGTCCAGCAATTCTTAACACACTATCCCGGCCTAGATGGCCTTCTGACCAGGGCACAGAAACTGTCTGCTCACTTCCGCCGTTCAACCGCCGCAGCTGAGCGACTTGCATCTCTCCAGAAGTCTTTCGGCCTGCCGGTTCATCGCCTGAAATGCGATGTGGCGACACGCTGGAATTCGACTCTCCACATGTTACAGCGACTGTGGCAGCACCGCCGAGCCCTGGTGCAATACGTCATGACGTATAGCCTGGGCCAACGAGATGCAGAGGTGGGGCAGATCACCCTGATGGAGTGGTCTCAGATCAAGGACCTATGCACCCTTCTGCACAGTTTCGACATGGCGACGAATATGTTTAGCGCTGACAATGCCATTATCAGCATGACAATTCCAGTCATTTACATGCTGGAGCACACGCTAAACACTATTCGGAGTCAGGGGGTGGGACAACAGGAAGGGGAGGAACTACAGGAGGATTCATATGCGCAAGGGACAACATCACCAAGGTCCAGACGTTCATCATCACCAACGCAGCAGGCATGGGACCATGGGGGACAGGGATCAACAAGGGCGCATAGTAGCAGGCGAAATGTTGAGGAAGGTGCAGGAGAACATGAAGAAATGGAGGACGAACTGTCCATGGACATGGAAGACTCAGCAGATGAGGGAGACCTTGGTCAAATTTCAGTTGAAAGAGGTTGGGGGGAGATGTCAGAGGAAGAAAGAACGGGTAGCACCTCTATGCCACAAACACAGCGTGGACTTGGTCCGCATGGCTGCGCAAGACACATGAGTGCCTTCTTGTTGCACTACCTCCAACATGACCCTCGTATTGTCAAAATTAGAAGTGATGATGACTACTGGATTGCCACACTATTAGATCCCCGGTACAAGTCCAAATTTTGTGACATAATTCCAGCCATAGAAAGGGACGCAGGTATGCAGGAGTATCAGCAGAAGCTGTTACTCGATCTTAACTCGGCTTTTCCACCAAACAACCGTGCAGGTGCAGGGAGTGATTCTCCCAGTTGTAACTTGACAAACATGGGACGGTCTCGTCATCTTCAACAGTCTACCCGTACCAGTAGGACTGTATCTGGTGCTGGTAACAGCAATTTTATGGAATCTTTTCATAATTTTTTTAGACCCTCCTTTGCAAGGCCACCAGAGACAACAAGTCTGACACATAGTCAACGGCTGGAGAGGATGATACAGGAGTATCTCCAAATGAACATCGATGCCATGACTTTGCAAATGGAGCCTTGCTCCTTTTGGGCTTCAAATCTAGAAAAATGGCCAGAGCTCTCCAGTTACGCCTTGGAGATTTTGTCGTGTCCAGCTGCCAGCGTTGTCTCTGAACGTGTCTTCAGTGCTGCTAGGTGTGTGCTGACAGATAAGCGCACGCGTCTGTCCAGTGACAATGTGGACAGACTAACGTTCATCAAAATGAACAAGTCATGGATCCACCAGGAATTTACTACCCCTGTGTCATCCTGGGGAGAGTAAATGCTTGTGGATTTGGAATGTGCTTGATGCAAATCAAAACATCCTGTTTGCAACTAGGGCACAAGTGCTGCCACTGAATGGGTGGGTGTGTGTGGGGCCCAATTTTTGGAAAAAAAGGGAGACTCCGCTTGGAGTAACCCTTGCTTGCTGTGTTTTTACAAATGATCCAAGATGAACAGAGCTGGGATCAGGAAAGACTTTGCTACCTACCCCGGTGTCATCCTGGGGAGACAGTAAATGCTTGTGGATTTGGAATGTGCTTGATGCAAATCAAAACATCCTGTTTGCAACTAGGGCACAAGTGCTGCCACTGAATGGGTGGGTGTGTGTGGGGCCCAATTTTTGGAAAAAAAGGGAGACTCCGCTTGGAGTAACCCTTGCTTGCTGTGTTTTTTACAAATGATCCAAGATGAACAGAGCTGGGATCAGGAAAGACTTTGCTACCTACCCCGGTGTCATCCTGGGGACGGTTAAGAATAGCGTATTTTTGAATGTGCTTGATGCAAATCAAAACATCCTGTTTGCAACTAGGGCACAAGTGCTGCCACTGATAAGGTGTCTGTGTGGCCCAATTTTTGGAAAAAAAGGGAGACTCCGCTTGGAGTAACCCTTGCTTGCTGTGTTTTTTAAAAATGATCCAAGATGAACAGAGCTGGGATCAGGAAAGACTTTGCTACCTACCCCGGTGTCATCCTGGGGACGGTTAAGTATGGCGTATTTTTGAATGTGCTTGATGCAAATCTAGCTGTGAAGTGTACAACTGGGGCACAAGTGCTGCCACTGAAGGGGTGGGTGTGTTTGTGGCCCAATTTTTGGAAAAAAGGGAGAACTCCGCTTGGAGTCACCTTGCGGTGTTTTACATGATTTTAGAAGGGCATGCCATGCCTATATCTCTGTCTCGTCCTCTTTTTCCTCGTAACGCTGTTTTGTTTTCACATGAGAATTTGTCCTTGTCACTTTCCCATGTGTTTGTGTTGTGAGTTGTTTGTCACCTTTTGGACACCTTTGAGGGTGTTTTCTAGGTGTTTTTATGTGTTTGTGATTGCCTGCCATTGTTTCCTATGCAGTTTGAGTTCGGTTCGTCGAACGTTCGATGAACCGAACTCGAACGGGAGCTCCGTTCGGCGAACCGACCTCGAGCCGAACCGCGACCGGTTCGCTCATCTCTAGTTGTAATGAGTGATTCACTACTAACATTTAAGCAGAGCCTGGACGCCTTTCTTAAAAAATATAATATTACCAGTTATGTATATTAGATTTTATGACAGGGTGTTGATCCAGGGAACTAGTCTGATTGCCGGATGTGGAGTCAGGAAGGTATTTTTTTCCCCATTGGAGCTTATTTGACACATTGGGGTTTTTTTGCCTTCCTCTGGATCAACATGTTAGGCTACGGGTTGAACTAGATGGACTTAGACTCTCCCTTCAGCCTTAAAAACTATGAAATGAAATCACTGCCCGTGGTGCACAACATCGCTAATACCCATCACACGGACTTACCTTCCCTGCGATGTCGCTCTGACCGGCGATCCGCCTCCTTTCTAAGGGGGTGGTTCGTGCGGCGTCACAACGACGTCACACGGCAGCCATCCAATAGCAGAGGAGGGGCGGAGATGAGCGGCCGGAACATGCTGCCCACCTCCTTCCATCCTCATTGCCGGTGGACGCAGGTACATGCTACATGTCAGAGTGAGCAGCTATAGAGCACGGCTGCCCGCTCTGAGTGCAGCCCATTACTGAGCCACGATAAGTGATGACCGCGGCAGAGACTGTCACAGGCTGGGGGGCGCGTCAGCCAGGAACCAATCACAGCTGAGAGGACGGCCGGTGGGCGGGGAAAACACGGAAAGCTGTGTGATTGCGTGCACGGCACAGGAAGTGAAAGCGCGACCCAGAAGCAGAGTGCCGCCATGACACCGAGTCTGGTAAGTATGAAACGCTCATTTATTTATTGTTTTTTTCTCATTTTTATTAATTGCCAATTCTGGATCGTGCAGCCGGAATCCCGCGTCCGTGTCCGGCCCGGGGATAGCCCTTGAACCGCGCGGATCCGGACGTTTACAGCCCGGGTCCGCTCAGCACTAGACCTTAACATTTAGGAAATTGCGTGTTGTTCTCTAATTTTGATCTCCACTTGTTAGTTCTTATGGCCAATGTGACGACATGGACTCTCATGGGTTAAAGTTTCTTAAAATCCAGCCAGCAAGCATGATAGATTGTCTATAGACGGGGGAGAAGTCCCTCATTGTTTTTACAAGACTCTTGTTGACTCAATGTAATTGTGTTGGCCACTGAAAGCCAAATGTATTGTTTCTCCAGACATTTCCAGTAACCATTGTATTGTAGTTGTGTATTGATAATGTAATTACCTTACTAGCCATTGTCTAGTCGGTGACTCCCAGTTTACATGTACACCCTCAGTCTTTCTATGCACATCATTTAAATGAACATTATCCATGCAGCTTGAAATTCCTCCAATGGGAGAAGCAATCTTGTCCAGCCAATCGATGAGGACGCAGTGTATCCTAAGGGAAGGTTATGGCTATAAAAGGGACTTCTTTAAGCCACCAGGGGTTGTTGATGGATGCTGATGGATCCAGTCTAAGCTTTTTGGAGCTGACTAGAGGATCAGGATATCTTATGGCTTCAATCTAGGGACTCCGGATCCAGTTGGAGACCATATCCACAGCCTAGGGATTTCGACTCCGGCTGCCAGGATTTTAACATCAAACCAGGACTACCTAAGTAGGACACTCAGGTTGGGATAGTTCAGTCACCTGTTACAGACTTTGCAGACCTCAGACAGCTTGGAACCTGTGAGGCATGGACATTCTAAATCCCTGGTGAGCCAGCGGAAGGGTGAGACTCTGTTGCCTGTTACATTTGTGTGTTTTGCTGGTTATGTGTTATGTGCCGTTAATTGTTTGGGGATCCAATAAAGTCTAATTATTGTGGTTCCCTCACCCTGTGTTGTCTGAGTAGTGTTACGCCCACGGTTAAGGAGGCCGGCGTTCAGTTGGGATGAGCCCTGAGCCACGCTGTCTTTCTAAAGGCGGCGGGTTTTAGTGGACGAGAGCACCCACTGAGTCCCGTGTCTCCACAATTGGTGGCAGCAGTGGGATACTACTCAGCCTGGTTTACCCAGGGGAGCTGCAGTGGACTGGTGTTTTCGGACACCGTCCAGGGCTCAACAACCAGGGAGGCACATAAGCATACCCAGCAGGCCATAGGGGAGGCATTCAGGTTTCGGACGCTGCCATGTCCAACCCCACCAGCTCAGCCATGGGACAAGGACAAGAGAGGAGTTACGACCGCTGCAGTAAATGGATGCTGCAGGATCTGTGCCGGAGGCGAGAGATTGTCTGCTGGAGCGCTGAGACTCGGTCGGACTTGATCCGGAAATTAGTCCGTTGGGATGCCCAGAATGATGCAGAGGACGATGAGGATCCCGCCGATATTGACCCAGAGGATGTAGACTATGTGCCACATCATGGATCTAGTGACAATTGGGAATCAACTTTGTCCAAAATGGCCCAAGCCCCAGCGTTGTTGGCTGCATTGGGGCCTAGATCCTCAAGAGAAGAGAGGGCTTATGTTCTGGAATATGTTTATGGGATTCCAGCTGCAGTACTGCTAACACCAGCCGGTCGAGAAGAATGGTCCCGCTACCCAGCAGAAGCTGCGCCAAAACGAAGGACTACAAACAGGGCCTGTGACTCGCCCAATCTATGGCGCTGTTATACATGTGGGCGCAATGGACATCTAGATAAAGATTGTCTCCAAAACCGAGGCCGCATGCTTGGAGCCCGTCTGCCACTCCAACCAGTCAACATATGCCGAGATGAACCAACGAGACCCGAGGAATGCTACTCCCAAGAAACACCAATAGTTGAGGAAGTGGTTTATCCAGTCCACACCCTACGGCAGGCCGGACACCGTACACCAGCCAACCTCCATCCCCACATCCAGACGTTCAAGGTCGGTGATATACAGGCTCAGGGACTTCGAGACATTGGATCTTCCATCACTCTGGTAAGCCCAGTTATTGTTTCTCCAGAAGACCCTGTACCAGATTCCCAATTATCCATCTCCCTGGCTGAGGGCCAGCGCTCAGACGTCCCTCTGGCATGTGTGCAGTTGGACCTAAAAACCGACCAGGGAGAGGTCGAGGTGGAGCTTGTGGATAGCCTCCCCACACCTGGTATTTTGGGGACCATCCAGGAAGTGATCGATGTGGGGATTGTGAACAGCCTCCCCATTCCTGACATTGTGGAGACTGACCAGAGCAAAGCTGATGTGGAGCTTATGGACACCGTCCACACACCTGTTGTTTCGGGGACTAGCCAGGAGGAAGTTGAAGTGGGGTTCATAGATGGCCCCACCAAGCCTGTTGTTTCGGATACCACTCAAAGGGAAGTGAAAGTGGGGCTTGTGAATTACCTGGTCACACCAGTCATTTTGGAGAATGACCTAGGACAAGGACTAGCCAGTCAGTTTGAAGAAGCCATCACCCACCTCCAAGCCAAGCAGGACCCTGATATGGATCTTTCTAACATCTTTTCCAGGGATGGTTTGCATTCCCGGTCTCCATCATCCACTTCTGAGCCAAGAACCGTGAGTAAGACTAACCACACTGTGGCTATTGACTGGGGGAGGATTGATAGTGGCAGATTTGTGCAGGCCCAACTCATGGACCCCACCTTAGTGCTTGTCCACCATATGGCTGCTCAACTTGGGGGAGGTAATCAGGGGGAGGTGTATAGATGCGAGCCTCTGTTGCTGACCTCACCATTAAAAAGGACAATGCCGTCAAGAGGAGAAGGATGATCGGAAGCCTATCATGTCTGGCTAATATTAAGAAGGGGGAGGAATGTGACGACATGGACTCTCATGGGTTAAAGTTTCTTAAAATCCAGCCAGACAGCATGATAGATTGTCTATAGACGGGGGAGAAGTCCCTCATTGTTTTTACAAGACTCTTGTTGACTCAATGTAATTGTGTTGGCCACTGAAAGCCAAATGTATTGTTTCTCCAGACATTTCCAGTAACCATTGTATTGTAGTTGTGTATTGATAATGTAATTACCTTACTAGCCATTGTCTAGTCGGTGACTCCCAGTTTACATGTACACCCTCAGTCTTTCTATGCACATCATTTAAATGAACATTATCCATGCAGCTTGAAATTCCTCCAATGGGAGAAGCAATCTTGTCCAGCCAATCGATAAGGACGCAGTGTATCCTAAGGGAAGGTTATGGCTATAAAAGGGACTTCTTTAAGCCACCAGGGGTTGTTGATGGATGCTGATGGATCCAGTCTAAGCTCTTTGGAGCTGACTAGAGGATCAGGATATCTTATGGCTTCAATCTAGGGACTCCGGATCCGGTTGGAGACCATATCCACAGCCTAGGGATTTCGACTCCGGCTGCCAGGATTTTAACATCAAACCAGGACTACCTAAGGAGGACACTCAGGTTGGGACAGTTCAGTCACCTGTTACAGACTTTGCAGACCTCAGACAGCTTGGAACCTGTGAGGCATGGACATTCTAAATCCCTGGTGAGCCAGCGGAAGGGTGAGACTCTGTTGCCTGTTACATTTGTGTGTTTTGCTGGTTATGTGTTATGTGCCGTTAATTGTTTGGGGATCCAATAAAGTCTAATTATTGTGGTTCCCTCACCCTGTGTTGTCTGAGTAGTGTTACGCCCACGGTTAAGGAGGCCGGCGTTCAGTTGGGATGAGCCCTGAGCCACGCTGTCTTTCTAAAGGCGGCGGGTTTTAGTGGACGAGAGCACCCACTGAGCCCCGTGTCTCCACAGCCAACAGTAAAGAAAAAATAAAATAATCCTGGACAACTCCTTTAAGATGGATGTAAACTAAGCATGTGGGACCCTATTTTTATAAGGATATATAATCAAAGTTAAAGTACTAGAGAACAGCTTTAATTACTGAACTTGTATTTTAATTAATCAGAATTGTAAAATGAAAAAAATATTTTTTTCTTGCTTGTCCGTCATTCACTAACCATGGAGAAGAGCAGCAGTTACCAGGACTATAAGCAGATACACTGCGGTATCTCTGCCAACAGCTGATCGCAGGGACTCCAGACACCAAGCCTCTGAGGACAGCTACAATCTGCCACAACACATACGTGTATAATTGCTCAGCACAGTGGGAATAATGACATGTACAGAGCAAAATGTGTGGGCAAGAGAAAAGTAGAGACATTGCATGGATTGTGGTTGCTCTTCATAGAAAACATGTAACAAGTTCCCGGTTTGCTTTGTATTTGAATTCAGACTTTGTGCTAGCAGTGAGCACTGCATGCGTGCACTTTCACGGCTTTGTATACTCTATGTGGGATTACTATTTTACAATCATTTGACTAGACTTTGGTTAACAAAGATGGGTTTAGTTTCCATAAATTTGCAACAAAAAGATATCTGTAAACCTTCACATTAAAGGGAACCTGTCACCCGATTCATGCTGCCCAAAGCACGGGCAGGAAGAATCACAGCCTTGTATTAATATGCTTTGAAGACTCGGCCGGGGACCATAGCTGTTTGGCTATGTGGGCACTGCGCCTAGCCGAGTCTTCTCAGATCCACTGCTGGAGGCTGACAGGTCTTTCGCTCGATTCCACATATCCAGTAGAGGAAGAAATCAGGTATATGCCGCACTAGTACTCCATTCAATATTGATGAAATTATTCCTTTACTGTTTGTATAGGCAGGGCCGTATTTGGAGTTCATGCTGCCCTAGACACTGTCAGTGGTGGTGTCCCCTTCTGATCAGTCAGGCTAAAGGCCCCATTACACGCAACGACATCGCTAACGAGATGTCGCTGGGGTCACAGAATTTGTGACGCACATCCGGCCTCGTTAGCGACGTCGTTGCGTGTGACACTTACGAGCGACTGCTAATGATCCCAAATACTCACCAAAACGTTGATTGTTGACATGTCGTTCATTTTCAAAATACCGTTGCTCGTTTGGGACACAGGTTGTTTGTGGTTCCTGAGGCAGCACACATCACTACGTGTGACACCCCGGGAACGATGAACAACAGCGTTCCTGCGTCCTCCAGGAACGAGGTGGGAGTGACGTTCATGCGGTTGCTCTCCACCCCTCCGCTTCTATTGCTTGCCTACTATGTGACGTCACTGTGACGCCGCACGAACCGCCCCCTTAAAAAAAAGAGGTTGTTCGCCAGCCACAGCGACGTCGTTAGGAAGGTAAGTTGGTGTGACGCGTACGGGCGATATTGTGCACCACGGGCAGCGATTTGCCCGTGACGCACAAACGACGGGGGTGGGTGCTATCGCTAGTGACATCGCTAGCGATGTCGCAGCGTGTAAAGCGGCCTTTAGGCTATGTGCGCACTGGAAAATGGAATTTTCTCAAGAAAATTCCGCAGGTATTCAAAGATTACCGCACCCGAAAACCGCATGCGGTTTGCCGCGGTTTTACCGCGGTATTGTTCGCAGTATTGCCGCGGTTTTGCCGCGTGCAGGTTGGGATGTGCTTTATTGCATTCAACGCAATAAAGCACATTGAAAAAAAAAAAAAAAGTCATTTCATTCTGAGATAGAGAAATAGACAGAAGAATAGATAGAGGGATAGACAGACAGATAGATAGAGGACAGATCGCTGCATTTCCCACGGTCGGCAGTGAGTTCACATTACCGGCCGTGGGAAATGACCGGTAATTACCTCTGCTGTCTCGCTGCGAGACAGCAGAGGTAATTCAGCGCTGTGTGTCAGTCGCGGCTGGATGTAAGCAGCGCAGGACGCCGGAGCTGTGGATTACGCCGGCGCTTTGTTTCGGGAGGGGTTAATAAAATGGTGAACGAGGCTTGTTTGTTTTATTTAAAATAAAGGATTTTTCTGTGTGTGTGTTTTATTCACTTTACTTACGGGTTGATCATGTCAGCTGTCACATAGACGCTGCCATGATCAAGCCTGGAGTTAATGGCGGCGATCTGTCACCATTAACTCCTTGTATTACTCTGACTGCCACTGCTACACGGCGGCAGGAAGAGCCGGGGACACGCCGGTACTGTCGCATAATGCATGCGAGTCCCGGGGCAGCTGCGCTGATATTCTCGGCTGCGGGAGGTGGGAGTGAGGCAGGGGACATTAACCCTGCCCCTCTCCCTCACCAGCCTGAGAATACCGGGCCGCCGCTGTGTGCTTACCTCGGCTGGACGGTAACTATACAGCGGAGCCCACGTGCTTTGTTTTCTATATTTCCGTTTTCTTTCTATGTGTGTTCTATGTCTGTGTTCTATGTCTGTGATGTCTGTGTGTGTCTGTGATCTGTGTGTTTGTTTACTCTCTGCTCCGCTTCCTCTTCCTGTAATGACATCACTTCCCTGCAAAACTGCAGACAAGCGATGTACATTACCGGAGGTAAACCGCGAAATACCGCAGGGAATAACGCAGGAAAACGCAGTGAACCGCACAGAATTTGCTGCCTGCGTTATTCCCTGCGGGATTTCACGATTAACATTGGAGTCAATGTAGTGAAATCCCGCAGCGACGTGCGGAAAAGAATTGACATGCAATTGTTTTTGCTGCGGGAATCCCGCAGCAAAACATGCAGCTGTCAAATTCCGCCTAGTGCGCACAGGATTTTTTTTGCCCATAGGATTTGCTGGTGATTCACTGCAGAGATGTTATGAACATTTTCTGCAGCGAAACATGCAGCAAAACCGCAGAAAATCCGCGGCAAAATCCGGTAAGTGCGCACATAGCCTTAGGGTATGTGCACACAGCATTTTTTTTATATTTCAGATAGATCCACTCTGTAACCCACTCAAAAAACTCAATAAAATCTAAAAGGAATGAACTCATACACTGCAGTGTAAAAACGACTTGCTGTTCATATGTTCAGTCTTTGGAGTTCTTTAACCACGTCAGGTTTCCTCAGCCATGAAGTGGCTAAAAATGACCGGTCCATTATATGGGCGGCTGCTGCTTGGATGCCGCTTACTAGTTTATTAAAAAATTAAATAAAAAACAGTAGCTAAAAGATGTTGGAAAAACACGACCAAGAGGCAACCAAAAAAAAAAAAAAAATTGCTTCAGGATAAAATGACGACTGTGTCCTGAAGCGTCTTCTGTCTGAATAACTCAGGGGGTTCACAGACATCTACAAGATATTGTGTGATGGCGCATTGCATTGACACTGTTTGTCTTAAAAGGAATCTGTCACAAGGTTTTTGCCACCTAATCTGAAAGCAGCATAATGTAGAGACAGAGATCCTGATTCCAGCTATGTCATTTACTGAGCTGTTTGCTGTCATTTTGATATAATCACTGTATTCTCTGAAGCAGATCTAGCAGTTATACAGAGCTCATTAATATGCTGGACTACCTGCAGTACGCCAAGTAGTCCTGTAATGATAATCTACTGCTGAGTACACAGTGATTCTATCAAAACTACACTAAGCAGCCCAGTAAGTGACACCGCAGGAACCAGGGTCTCTGCCCCTACATTATGCTGCTCTCAGATTAAGTGGCAAAAACCTGGTGACAGATTCCTTTTAAGGCCTCCTTCACACATCAGTTCTCTTTCTGTCGGCAAAAAACTGATGTGTGACAGAGGCCTAAGGGTGGAAACACATCTATGCGAGTAAAATCGGTCCGACTGGGCTGAAAAAAACTCGGCTGATTTTAGTTCACGTTAGGTCCAAGTGCAACGCAAGTGCGATGCTTTTTCTGAATAAATTAATGATTTTACTAGCGTGTGTAATGCGTGTGTAATGCGTATTTTTTACTATGTCATCTGCCATTCAGCGCTGCTACATGGCCGCTGACAGCAGACACAGACAGCCATGCAGCAGAGCTGAATGGCAGATGACAGCAGACACAGACAGGGCCGCACAATCAGAATGAACTCAGGTGAACTTCACCCGACTTCATTGTCATGCTGCGGCTCTGTCTGTGTCGCATCCTGATTAGCGGTCACCTGTGAAGGATTCACCAGTGACCGCTAATCCCCGGAGTGACTGAAGTTAGCAGCCCTCTCTCATACTCACCGATCCCCGGCGCGGCGCTGCACGGCATTCACACTGCTGCGGCGGCTTTTACTATTTTGAAAAAGCCGGCCGCTCATTAAACAATCTCGTATTCCCTGGTTTCCCCGCCCACAGGCGCCTATGATTGGTTGCAGTGAGACATGCCTCCACGCTGAGTGACAGGTGTCTCACTGCAACCAATCACAGCAGCCGGTGGGCGTGTCTATACTGTGCAGTGAAATAAATAAATAAATAAAAAAAAATGGAGTGCGGTCCCCCCCAATTTTAGTACCAGCCAGATACAGCCATACGGCTGAAGGCTGGTATTCTCAGGATGGGGAGCTCCACGTTATGGGGAGCCCCCCAGCCTAACAATATCAGTCAGCAGCCGCCCAGAATTGCCGCATACATTAGATGTGACAGCTCTGGGACTGTACCCGGCTCTTCCCGATTTACCCTGGTGCGTTGGCAAATCGGAGTAATAAGGAGTTAATGGCAGCCCATAGCTGCCACTAAATCCTAGATTAATCCTGTCAGGCGTCTATGAGACACCCTCCATGATTAATCTATAAGTTACAGTAAATAAACACACACACACATGAAAAAATCATTTATTAGAAATAAAAAACACAAACAAATTCCCTCATTACCAATTTAATAAGCCCCAAAAAGCCCTCCATGTCCGGCGTAATCCACGGACCTCCAGCGTTGCTTCCAGCATGAAGGTGACAGGAGCTGCAGCAGACACCGCCGCTCCTGTCACCTCCACGCAGCAACTGAGGTGAGTATCGCGATCAGCTGAGCTGTCACTGAGGTTACCCGCTGTCACTGGATCCAGATTGGATTGCTGTGTGGAGGTAACAGGAACGGCGGTGTATACTGCAGCTCCGGTCACCTCCATGCAGCAAAGCTGGAAGCGACGCTGGAGGTCCGTGTATTACGCCGGACATAGAGGGCTTTTTGGGGCTTATTAAATTGGTAATGAGGGAATTTGTTTGTGTTTTTTATTTCTAATAAATGATTTTTTCATGTGTGTGTGTGTGTTTATTTACTGTAACTTACAGATTAATCATGGAGGGTGTCTCATAGACGCCTGACATGATTAATCTAGGATTTAGTGGCAGCTATGGGCTGCCATTAACTCCTTATTACCCCGATTTGCCAACGCACCAGGGCAAATCGGGAAGAGCCGGGTACAGTGCCAGAACTGTCGCATATAATGTATGCGGCAATTCTGGGCGGCTGCTGACTGATATTGTTAGGCTGGGGGGCTCCCCATAACGTGGAGCTCCCCATCCTGAGAATACCAGCCTTCAGCCGTATGGCTGTATCTGGCTGGTATTAAAATTGGGGGGACCGCACGCCGTTTTTTTTAATTATTTAATTATTTATTTCACTGCACAGTATAGACCCGCCCACCGGCTGCTGTGATTGGGTGCAGTGAGACACCTGTCACTCAGCGTGGGGGCGTGTCTCACTGCAACCAATCATAGGCGCCTGTGGGCGGGGAAAGCAGGGAATACGAGATTGTTTAATGAGCGGCCAGCTTTTTCACAATAGTGAAAGCCGCCGCAGCAGTGTGAATGCCGTGCAGCGCCGCGCCGGGGATCGGGGAACGGTGAGTATGAGAGAGGAGGGGAAAATGACCGACAGACTGTCAGAGAGGGACAGAGAGATAGTGACGGACCGACAGAGAGAGAATAGAGACCGAGAGGGAGAGACCGACTGACAGAGAATAGTGATTGACAGATATTGTGAGACATCGCTCGTTTCCAGTATTTTAGGAAACATGCGAGAAATGTATTTAGAAAATCGCATGTCACTAAGATGGTGTGAGTGCCGTCCCGTGACATCCGATTATTTACACGCTCCCATAGACTTGCATTGGAGAGACTCGCAGTAGAAACTCGCAAAAAGAAGGATTTTTGTGTACTCACCGTAAAATCTCTTTCTCTGAGTCTTCATTGGGGGACACAGGACCATGGGTGTATGCTGCTGTGACTAGGAGGCTGACACTAAGTGAACATAAAAAGAGTTAGCTCCTCCCTGGCAGTGTACACCCTGAGCTGGAGGCGGTACTATGCCAGTTTTGTGCAAAAGCAGTAGTAGGAGAGCCTTGAACAACCATAACTAAACAATGTAATACAAGAGAAAAATGTGTGTTGAAAAAAACACAGTGCCTTATGGGCACGTAAATATACAGTAGCCGGATGGAAACAAAGGTGACCTGCAAACAACATCGGGAAACATCCGGTAAAGGAAGACCTCACAATCCAAACAGGGTGGGTGCTGTGTCCCCCAATGAAGACTCAGAGAAAGAGATTTTACGGTGAGTACACAAAAGTCCTTCTTTCTCTATCGCCTTCATTGGGGGACACAGGACCATTGGACGTCCAAAAGCAGTCCCTGGGTGGGTACATAAGCCGTCCTACAGAACCAATGCAAACAACAAATTCTGTGGGAGCGCTCTGTACAAATGTTTACTACCTTTTTAGAGGTGTGCGACGGCCGTCTGCAACACCTTTCTCCCAAGGCAGGCATCTGCTGATGCCTGGGTGTGGACCCTGTAAAACCTGGTGAAGGTATGAAGACTGGACCACGTTGCGGCTTTGCAGACTTGCTCGGCTGAAGCTTGGTGTCTGATTGCCCAAGACGCCCCAACTGCCCGGGTGGAATGGGCTCTTACTCCCCTCGGAGGGGACTTGTCCCTGACTCGGTAGGACTCCGCAATGGCTGATCTGATCCATCTGGCAATGGTAGCCTTGGACGCCGGCAAGCCCTTCTTGGAACCAGCAGGCAGGACGAACAGGTTGTCTGATTTGCGGTAAGGCGCAGTTCTCGAGACGTAAGTCCTGAGTGCTCGTACTAAGTCCAGAGCGTGTAGTGACCTTTCCAAGGAGTGAGTGGGTGCCAGACAAAAATATGGAAGTACGATCTCCTCATTCAGGTGAAAAGGAGACACCACCTTCGGCAGGAACTCCGGAGACGGGCGCAGGACAACTTTGTCCTGGTGAAAAACCATAAAAGGTGAGCGGCACGACAGAGCTGCCAGTTCGGACGTTCTCCTGATTGAAGTGACCGCCACCAAAAAGACCACTTTCCAGGATAAGTGTGAGAATGAAGATTCTCTGAGTGGTTCAAAGCCAGTTGGAGGGATCCTAAAACTAGATTAAGATCCCATGGTTCTAGCAGAGCCCGATAGGGTGGATTCAGATGAGCGACTCCTTGGATGAACGTCTTGACCTGCGGACGTGATGCTAGGTTTCTTTGGAAAAGAACAGACAAAGCCGAAACCTGCCCCTTGATGGTTGCCAGCGAGAGACCCGCTTGCAACCCTGCCTGAAGGAACGCTAGAAGCGTCGGTAGTGAAAAAACTAGCGGGGAGAGATTGCCGTTGACCTCGCACCACTGAAAAAATGCCTTCCAGGTCCGGTAGTAGATCTTCGACGATGAGGGCTTTCGAGCCCTAATCATAGTCTGAATCACTTCTGGAGCAAACCCTGACTGGGCTAACAGCCAGGATTCAAGAGCCATGCCGTCAAATTGAGAACCCCTGAATCTTGATGGAAGAGCGGACCCTGAGACAGCAGGTCCAGCCGATCTGGAAGCCGCCATGGGGTGTCTGCGACGAGCTGTGCGAGTTCTGCGAACCATGCTCGCCTGGGCCATTCTGGAGCGATGAGAATCACCGGAATGCCCTCTGCCTTGATTTTCTTGAGGACTCTTGGAATCAGTGGCAACGGCGGAAAGATGAATGGTAGTCTGAACTGTTTCCACGGAAGAATGAGGGCGTCGACTCCTAGCGCCTGCTGGTCGTGGTAGCAGGATATGAACTGTGGAACTTGATTGTTGAACCGCGAGGCCATCAGGTCCACATCCGGAGTCCCCCACCTGTGGCAAATCTGCTCGAAAACCTCTCTGTTTAGAGACCATTCGCCCGACGCCAGACCCTGTCTGCTGAGGTAGTCGGCCGCCCAATTTTCCGCGCCGGGGATATGTACCGCGGAGATCCTGGCGTTGTGAGACTCTGTCCACTGTATGATCCTCTTCACCTCTCTCATCGCCATGACGCTCCTCGTGCCGCCCTGATGATTGATGTATGCCACCGCCGTGGCGTTGTCCGATTGTATCCTGATTGGAGACCCTTGGAGAAGATGTTGAAAATCTTGCAGGGCTCGTAGGACTGCTCTGATCTCCAAAACATTGATCGGGAGCCGGCTTTCCTGGTAGGACCACTGACCGTGAGCCGTGTGGTGCTGGAAGACCGCTCCCCAGCCCAGAAGGCTGGCATCGGTGGTGACCGTCTTCCAGTGCACTGGTAAGAACGACGTTCCTTTGGCGAGAATCTGCCTGTTGGTCCACCAGCGCAGCGAGTGGCGGACTTTCAGGGACAAACGTATCTTGCGATCCAAGGTGCATAGAGACTTGTCCCAATTGTGCAGCAGGAATAGCTGAAGAGGGCGAAGGTGGAAGTGGGCAAACGGAACCGCCTCTATTGCCGCCACCATCCGACCTAGTGCCCTCATACCAAATCGTATGGACACCGCCCTGGAGTGGAGGAGGGTCTGGACGTCTTTCCGGAGGGAGACAATCTTTTCCTGTGGAAGGAACACGCGTCCTTGGATGGTATTGAACTCCATGCCTAGGAAGGTAATCCGGTGAGCCGGGGTCAACGAGGACTTCTTCTGATTGATGAGCCAACCGAGACGGGATAGAGTGTCGATGGTGATCTGGACACTTAGACGACAGTCGTTGAAAGAGGACCCCTTGATCAGTAAGTCGTCCAGGTATGGAATTACCAAAACACCTCTGGAGTGCAGGATCGACATGGCAGCGGCCATGACTTTCGTGAACACTCGAGGCGCGGAAGCAAGACCAAACGGTAGGGCAGTGAACTGATAATGATCGTGAGCTACGGCAAAGCGTAGGAATCTTTGGTGCTGGTGTGCAATTGAGATATGCAGATATGCGTCCTGTATGTCCAGAGAGGCGAGGAATTCGCCAACCTCCATGGAGGCAATCACCGATCGGAGGGACTCCATGCGAAATCTTCGGGTTCTGACGTACCTGTTGAGGATCTTGAGGTCGAGAACAGGGCCCACAGTGCCATCCTTCTTGGGGACAACGAAGAGGTTGGAGTAAACTCCTCTGAACCGTTCCGAATCTGGAACCGGAATCACGACCCCTGAGCAGTGCAGAGATTTGATGGCGCGAAAAAAGGGGCGAGCTCGCACGTCCGACTCGGGAGGATGGGAAAGAAAGAAACGGCTTGGAGGAATTGACGTAAATTCTATCTTGTAACCCGAGACTAGGATTTCTCTGACCCAAGCGTCTGTGATCAAAGGGAGCCAGACATGTTGTTGGAACAGAGAAAGGCGCCCCCCCACCTGGTCTGCGCTGACGCGCGAAGACCAGGAGTCATTTCGAGGAGTATCGCTGAGATCTAGATGCTGGTTTGGCAGGCTGGCGTGGTCTGGAACGCCAGGAGGGATTTGTTTTGAAAGACGGGTTCTTCCTGCTTCTCTGCGGGGATCTGTTCCTCCTAGGCTGTGCCGGAGAACTGAAGCTGCGAAAGGGGCGAAAACCTGAGGTCGGCTGGCGGTGTGGGAAACGCCTGGGTCTCAGCTGTGGAAGGGAGGTGCTCTTTCCTCCCGTAGCCTCGGCGATAATCTGATCGAGCCTGTCCCCAAACAGTCGGCCTCCTGCAAACGGGAGGGCGGTAAGTGATTTCTCTGAAGCCGCGTCTGCATTCCAGGCTCTGAGCCAGACTGCCCGGCGGATTGCCACCGTGTTGCTGGCCGCTTGTGCTGCGCAATTGGCTGTAGACAGAGATGCATTAATGATGTACTCACCCGCTAGGGCAATCTGTGCAGCCATGTTGACAAGCTCGGGATCGCCCGACTGCGAGCGAAGCCCTCTGCGGAGGGTGTCGGCCCAGGTCACCATGGCCTTAGCTACCCAGACGGCGGCGAAGGCCGGAGACAGTGCCGCGCCTGCCGCCTCAAAAGCCGAACGGGCGAATCTCTCGATGTTACGGTCCGTGGCATCACGGAGCGATGTTCCCTGCGGCAGAGATAGAACTGTATGCGAGGCCAGACGGGAGACCGGAGGGTCGACCACCGGTGAGCCCGCCCATTCCTTCCTGAGATCTTCGGGGAAGGGATAGTGTAAATCAATCGACTTACCGTTGTTGAACGTCTTGTCCGGTTGCTGTCTGTGCTTGCGTAAGATCTCAGCGAACTCCGGATGATCGCAGAAATACCTGTGAACACGCTTAAGTCGTTTGAAAGATACCTGTGAGCTCTGGGTGGTGGCAGAGTCAGGCTGTAGCTTCAGCGTCGTATTCACCGCGTCGACCAGGCTGTCCACCATACGCCTGACGTCGGCTGCCTGATCCGAGTCCATAAGGGAGGCTGCATCCGACTCTTCCCCTGAATCATCACACGGTCTCGGAGACGAGTGGTTCTCGGGCCTTGGAGGGGAGAGAGACCTCTGGGAGGAATCGGAAGACGAGACCGTGCGGGTCCGCTTCCGCGCTCCCGTAGTCGGTTTTGGGTCAGACCGACTGTCACCCTGCGACGGCTGAACCTGCGGGGCATGGCTGAGCGTAGGGAGTGACTGCAAAGCCTGCGCGATGGTCTGAGACGCCCTCGACAGGGAATCCACCGACTGGGAGAGAGAGGTCAGCCACTCCGGGGGAGGGAGCGCATTGGGGCTCGGTGCATCCTGTACTGCTGCCGTAGCGAGTGGGATGGGGGTGTCGGCGGCGTCTGGGGCAATCTGCGTGGGCTGTGGGTCAGGGACGCAAGCTGCGCAGAGGGGGGTAGCCCGGCCTTGGGAGAATTTTTCGTTGCAGGACGAACACGCAAAATGCATTATGAACGGGACCTGTATGGATCGGGAGGACTTAGAGTTAGGCATGGCTGCTCAGGGGGCTCCTACTAGAGACACTAGGGAGGAGATAGGAGGAAAAAAGTGAGAAGAAAAAATGTAATAAAAGTTGCTGGTCCTAATCAGAACCAGCACTCACCCAGGCCTGTGTCCTCCCCGGGTCAGCAGGAGGCTCAGAGTAGCAGGGGGAGCCACCGCAAAAGAGATGCTGCTGCTCAGTGGTCTGCCTGTGCTGTGGTGGGCCGTTTGCAAGAAAACGCGCTCTTTTGCCTCTTTTTTTTTTTTTTTTTTTTACTGAGGGGGCGTGCTAGGGATGCTATCTGCTGTTGCTGGGCAGAAAAAGCGGGGGGCGGGCCCGAAAGACGCGCGCGCGCAAACAGGGGGGTGGAGAGCTCCGGCCTAATGTAGGCCCGAGGCCGGGGACTAAATTTGAGAGCGGGAGCGCAGCGCTGCGCGCGGAGCAGGGCTTACCTGCGTCCCTGCGCGGTGTCCAGGTCCCTGGGTCCCATCCTGGCTGCTGAAGGCCCCCGGTGAGTGCAGGCTTGTGCTGGCAAGTGCCAGGGGAGGGTGCTGGGGGGCTGTGTGGAAGACTGCAGAGCGCTCCTGCGCTGCAGTGTGTGCTCCTTTGCCTGGGCCCAGTGAAACGGGGGAGGCCTGATGCTGTGAGCGCTCCTGCGCTTGCGATGTTTCCTCGCCGTCTCCATCCGAAACACCCCTTGGGACGGTACCATAGGGGTCGACGGGGAGTAAGCCCATAAAACGTAAATGAGTGTGACCCCAATCAGCCCCTGGGGTGGTACCATGGGGCCGGAGGGGGATAAGGGCTGTGTCTCGAGTGGGGACGATACCCTGGCATTCCAGGCTCTGTATGGACAGAGCAGGCGAGGATACTCTCTGATGCGGGATCTTTAATCCTGCAGAAGAGATAAAAAGCGTAAAAAGGATGAGAACGCTGAGCGGCGCCGTATAGTTGAAAAAAAAAAAAAAAAAAAAACGGAAAAAACAAATAAATAGCCTAGGCTGAGGTTGGCCTACAGAGATATGGGCCCACATCAGCCTCCTACGACACTAAGCAAAAAACTGGCATAGTACCGCCTCCAGCTCAGGGTGTACACTTCCAGGGAGGAGCTAACTCTTTTTATGTTCACTTAGTGTCAGCCTCCTAGTCACAGCAGCATACACCCATGGTCCTGTGTCCCCCAATGAAGGCGATAGAGAAAAGCAGCATGCTGCGATTTTTTTCTCAGTCCGATTTGGACTGAGAAAAAAATCGCAGATGAGAGCTGAATCATTCACTAACATGTGTCCGATTCCAATGCGAGATTTTCTCGCATTGCTCTACTGCGAGAAACTCGCAAGTGAGAAGCAGCCCTAAGACAAACAGTGTCAATGTTATGCTCCTCACTAAAGAGCAACCACCCTAAGTAAAGCGGGCTTTACATGCTACAATATATCTAACGATGTGTCGGCGGGGTCACGTCGTAAGTGACGCACATCCGGCATCGTTTGTGACGTAGTTGCGTGTGACACCTACGTGCGACCCTGATTGTTCGTAAAAACGTTGATCGCATACACGTTGTTCATTTTCTAAATATTGTTCGTCTTGTTGAAACGAAACCGGTATATTGTAACGTGTGACACCCTACCAATGATGAGCATCATCGTTCTTATGTACGTCATATGCGACGCAGGCGTGTCTTCACACACCAAGCCTCACGCACAATGTTATGATTGGTGTTACCAACTGCGTAACGAATTGTCCTTTGTGCTTTATAAGGCGTACGCAACTCGTGTAATTTTGATAGTATCCAATGTGTTTGGCTGTGAAACACTCCCATATCATCAGGTTTACTCCTCCAAACTTGACAGTTTCTTCAGTTTTTCAATCCGTTTAGCCTTAGGCTATGTGCGCACTAGAGCTTTTTACCTGCGGATTTACCCGCGGATTTGCCCCGGAAATTTCTTGAGAAATGTCTGCAATCTTTGTGCAGACATTTCCCATGAAATTCTATGAGAAAAAAAAATAGCTGTGCGCACTGTGCGGATTTTTCTCAAGAAAATTTCTTGAGAAAATTTTCTCGAGCAACTTTCTTGAGAAAATGTGCATGTCCATTAATTTCCGCAGGTACCTGCGGTATTCCGGGGGTATTCCGCAGGTAGCAAATGATGTGCGGTATACCACCGGAATAGCTGCGAATTACCTGCGGGAATGTTCCTTCCTTTCCTGCGGATTGCAGGGAAGTGATGTCAGACCGGATGAGGAAGTGCCGACATTTTCTATTGAAAATGGCGTGGTACAACAGAATGACGCTAGATGTAAAAAGATTAATCGAATTGGTAAGTATATGCACCCAAACACACACACACACTGACACTTATTAAAAAAAAAACAAAAAACGTGTGCTCCGCTGTTTTTTTCCCACCCGACCAAAGTAAACACACAGCGGGTGGCTGGTATTCACAGGCTGGGGAGGACGAGGGCTATGGGTTTTTCCCCCCTCCTCCCGCAGCCGTGAATATCAGCCAGCGCTGCCCCGAGACCGTGGCATCGATCAGATGCCAAAGTCCCGGCGTGTCACCGGCCCTTCCCGGTTGCTGTTGCAACGGGGTAATGAAGGAGTTAACGGCAGCCCATAGCTGCCGCTAAGTCCACAATTAGTAATGGCAGCGTCTATGACACGCCATTACTAATCGTGCAGTGATAGTTAAAAAAAACACACACACACACCGAAAAGCTTTTTATTTTAAATAAAATACAGCCCCCTCTTTGACCCCTTTATTAACACTGCCCCCCCAAACATCCAGGTCCGAAATAATCCAAAACCGGAGGTCCGGCGACGCTTGCATCCAGCGACGTCTGAGGCAGAATGATCAATGCAGATCCATGTACGAGACTGCACGGGTCACTCCAGGGCATTTCCCACGCTGCTCTCATTACCGCTCGCAGGAGGTTGTGTGTCCTCACACGACCTCTTCAGCGGTAATAGCAGTGACCCTGTGAGATCTCAGATCCGAGGTCCCACAGTGTCACTGCTCTGTCCCAAATACTGTGGGGGGGGAAAACACATACATCACAAATAATAAAGCTGTAATCCATCTGTATCTATTTATCTATCTATCCCTCTATCTATCTATCTATATCCATCCATCTATATCCATCCATATATCTATCTATCTATCTATATCCATCCATCCCTCTATCTATCTATCTATCTATCTATCTATCTATATCCATCCATCTATCTATCTATATCCATCCATCTATCTATCCATCTATCTATCTATCTATCTATCTATATCCATCCATATATCTATCTATCTATCTATATCCATCCATCTATCTATCTATCCATCCATCTATCTATCTATCTATATCCATCCATCCCTCTATCTATATCCATCCATCTATCTATCTATATCCATCCATATATCTATCTATCTATCTATATCCATCCATCCATCCCTCTATCTATCTATCTATATCCATCCATCTATCCATCTATCTATCTATCTATCTATCTATATCCATCCATATATCTATCTATCTATCTATCTATCTATATCCATCCATCCCTCTATCTATCTATCTATCTATATCCATCCATCTATCTATCTATCCGTCTATTATTTACCTATATGTTTGTGTTTCCATTATCCACTGTCTCAAATTTTTTTGGAGGTAATTTTATATGTTTTTAAATTTTTTTTTGTTTTATTAAATTACAGGTGGAGGCACAACCCATAATTTGGGATCCTGCGTGTCATGAATATCTGAACAGATATAAAAGACATATGACTTGGACCCAAATCTGCCGTGATCTCTTCCCATTGTGGGACGAAGTTGACACAACACTTCAAGTTCAAATTGGTAAATTGAAAATGGTTTGTTATGACAATTTTTTTTTTTTTTGTTAAGATCTTGATTAAATTATTTTTATAATGTTTTGTGTTTTTTTTACAGATAAAGATGTGAGGAACCGCTGGAGGTCAGTGAAGGACCGCTTCACAAAGGATCTATCAAAGGGCAGCAAAAGTGGATCTGCTGGACAAAAAGGGAAAATTCTTTTTGAAGATGAACTCCAGTTTCTACTAACGGGCAGAAGCTTACGGCAGTAAGTACTTTTGAATTTTAAAAATTTAAAATTCTAATTTTGTTTGCAATACATTCATTTTTTTTTCCTTTTCCAATCATAGGACAGAAGGTAACCTCTTGCCTGTAGAGCATGATGACTCCACATCAGAAATGCCTGAAGGTTCAACCGAAGTGGAAGAAACAACTTTCTCCGAGGATGCGGATACATCAGCAGCTTCTGCCGCTAAACGTCCCTGCATCCCTAACTCTGCTGCTGGCACAGGGACTGACCCCGGTGTTTTCAGCTTTACATCCACTTCCAGTGCTGCTGATCCGCCACAATCATCATCTTCTGCAGCGTCAGCACGAAACCTGACATTACGGCGGAAGAAAGCAAAGGGGGTTCCAGTGTCCAAAAATGTTGCTGAGCAGTGCGACGAGCTAACATGCGAGGCTTTGTCCCTGATAAAAAATTCAGCATCTAAACCAAATTCCAAGTGTGATTTATTTGCCGCCAGTCTTGGCAGCCGGCTTTCTGACATGTCAAAAGAGACGCAGTCAGCCTGTATGATGGCTTGCTGCGCCCTTTTTGACGGCTTTGAAAAGCCCCCCCCACATCCACGTGTAGGTGACCTTCTTAATCTCATTCTGGATGCTTTTTCCCCCACCCAAATAAATAGACCAATTAGAAACCTCCCTCAACAACCAAACATGGCTTATTCATACAATATGCATCCACAAACTCAAATAGCTGGTGCAGTAGGTAACACAAATTATGAAAGCCACTCACAAGCAGCTGCCCCTTCCACCCAGGCTGATTCTTTTTGATATGTAACGCAGGACTTGTATCGGTTGTAAAAAGTTTTGCGCTCCCCAGAACACTAACCCAAGTTCTTATTTGTAATTTTGATTATAAGGCAGATTGCAGAAGCCTAATTGCTGAGTCCAGCATGGCCTGAAGTGGTACTTTGCACGCTGCGACATCGCTAGCCAATGATAGCGATGCAGAGCGCGATAGTCCCCGCCCACGGTGCTGATGAGATATCTTGTGATAGCTGCCGTAGCGAACATTATCACTACGCCATCTTCACAAGCACTTAACTGCCCTGCGACATCTCTGTGCCCGGCAAACCACCTCCTTCCTAACGGGGCAGGTCGTACGGCATCACAGCAAGGGCAGGTGGCCAATAGAAGTGGAGGGGCGGAGATGAGCGGGACGTAAACATCCCGCCTACCTCCTTCCTTCTACATTGGCGGTGGAGGCCGGTAAGGTGATGTTCCTAGCTCCTGCGTGTTCTCACACAAAGCGATGTGTGCTGCCGCAGGAACGAGGAACAACATCGTATCTCCTATTGGTGTTATATAATTAAAATGACAGTAACTACACAGATCAGCAATTTACAATGCTTTTGCACTCGCTTATCATTGTCTTTTCGCTTTACACGTTGACACATCGTTAACGGCGCATAATGTGTGTCACTTTAAATTTTACCATGGCGAAATCTTACTAGCGATGTCGCAACGTGCAAAGTACCCATTATGTTTTGCTATAATGAACTGCATGCACCGAGTGATTCCATGACAATTGCATTTCAGTTAATGACAGCTGCGGCCATGCCGTGCTGAACTCTGTAGCTCAGGTGAGAGCTTCGTACTTCAGCATGGCTTGTCTGCAGCTGTCATGATTCATGAACTGAACCGCAATCGCCGTGAAATCAGTCAGCGCTTGCGGTATTGTATTGCACAACTTGATGTCAGGTCAGGCTGCTCTGCGGAGCTCAGGTGAAAACTCAAGATTTTTATGTTTTTAACTTTTCAGGTCCTCACCCAGTTTTGTCATTGATTGTCATTAAAGAATATCTTTTTCAGTAATGTAATTTTTTTGTATGTTGAAATAAAACAATTAAATTGACAAACATGTATGTGTTGGTTGGGGGAGGAAAAAAAATGCATTGAATTTTTCATGGAATTCAATTTAATAAAAAAAATTTTTGGCAAAAAGGTATTCAAGCAATTTTGTCCATATATTACCTTAAGCGAAAAAACAAATACATATTGCAAAATGTATATACATAACACACTATCAGATGAAGGGTACAGCAGATGTCCCATTGCTGTCTGCAGATCTGGCTGCACATCACATGCACAGACTGTCTGTGGCAAATCACGTACAAAAACGTCCCCTTATCATCATTAGTGTCCACGTGACCAACAGGTCTGGAGGATCCCTCTAGCCATCACACGGGTCCGGATCCAAGCTGCGCCGGCTGCTGGCACAGGGGCATCACATTTGCCATTCACCTTCTCCCATGGGTGTCTGCTGATCCGGCTGCACATCACCGACACAGGAGTACTGCCAGTGCACGGCACCTTCTGGACTCATGAAGTAGTCAGTGAAGGATTCTCGCACCAACACACCCGAGTTAGTTGGTCTTCCCGAAGACACGTTGATCACTGGATTAAATTCGGCCTGCTGTGTTTCCTCAACTTGCTGAGAGCTATACTCTCGAGCATAGTTGTGGAGAACACAGCAGGCTTTAATCACAGTGTCAACGGTTTCTGTTTCTAACTGGATGGTTGTGTGTAGAATCCTCCACTGACTAGTCAGGATTCCAAAGGTGCACTCCACATATCTGCGTGCACGACTCAGCCTATAATTAAAAATCCTCCGCCGGGTATCCAGTCCCCTCCGTGGGTATGGGCGCAGCAGGTTTGGCAATAAAGGAAATGCCTCATCCGATACCATCACAAAGGGGAGTGGATCTGTGGAGCCCGGTAAAGGTTGTGGGGCTGGGAGCGTTACGCAATCCTGGAGAACTTGCAGTCCAATCTGTGATGTTCGCAACACACGAGAATCCCCCGTACTGCCATAAGCACCGACATCAATGGCAATAAATTTGTAATGTGCATCAGCCACCGCCATGAGGACCACCGAAAAATACTTCTTATAATTAAAGAAGAGTGATCCTGATCGCGGTGGCTTCTGCACTCTTACATGTTTGCCATCGACCGCACCTATGCAGTTGGGGAAGTTGGCCACAGTTTGAAAGCCCGCTGCAACCTGAAGCCAAGTCTCCTCGGTTGGGGAAGGCATCACCATGGGCTGCAATTTCTGCCAGATCACGCCACATGTGCACCTCACAATTTCAGAGATGGTTGATTTACCAACCCGAAATTGAAGGTGCAGGGATGTGTAGCTCTCTCCTGTGGCCAGAAATCTGCAAAATACAAAGACAAAGAATTAGAAATAGATACAAAGAGAAACATTGCATGCATGAAAATGAACTCTTCACATGATCACAAATAAAATTTAAAAAAAAAAAAAAAATTGAAAGGATTTTTAAAAAATAATTACCGCAAGGTGATGAGCAGCCGCTCCTCAGCAGAAATTGACTTCCTCATCCGGGTATCCGCATAACATAAATCAGAATGTACAATTGATAATAGTCGATCGAAGGCGGGAATAGTCAAGCGACAAAATGAAGTAAACTTTTCGGGAAATCTGGAAAAAAAATTACTAAATCAAAAAATGTGACACAGATAAATATGTAGACAGAGATAGATAAAGGATTTCTACAGACAGACAGAGGTAGAAGGATAGAATAATATAGATAGAAGGATATATTCATACAGAAAGAGAGATGGATAGATAGATAATAAATAGATACAAAAAGATAGATAGATAGATAGATAAATGGAAGGATGGATGGATATAGATAGATAGATAGATAGAGGGATAGATAGATAGAGGGATAGATAGATACATGGATAGATAGATAGATAGATAGATAGATAGATACATGCATAGATAGAGTGATAGATAGATAGATAGAGGGATAGATAGATAGATAGATAGATAGATAGATAGATAGAGGGATAGATAGGGGGATAGATAGATAGAGGGATAGATAGATACATGCATAGATAGAGGGATAGATAGAGGGATAGATAGAGGGATAGATAGATAGATTGATAGATAGAGGGATAGATAGAGGGATGGATAGATAGATAGATAAAAAGATAGATAGATAGAATGATAGATGAATACATAGTCAAAAAATAAATCTACCTTCGTAAATCATTATACAGGACTCTAAAATGTCCTTTTGTCTCCCGAGCCACAAGAAGCGGATGAATCCACATTTTTTTTTTTTTGCCTAAAAAAAATTATATTATTAATGTCAAAAATTGTTTTTTTATATGATAAAAAGGAAAAATAAAAAATTATACCTGTTCTCTACGGCGACGTAATAGTGTGACAACGGTCAGCAAAAGAAGTTGAAAATGTGGCGTGTGCAGCTGTGAGGAAAGTGCATTGCTTGCCATCTTGCCTGAAGTAAATGGAGAATAAATACACCATAGAATATGGAGACTGAAGAAGAAGGAAATGACATCAAATATAATTTTTTTTTCTTGTTTTTTTCAACATGCTTTATTTATATCTACTCTAGTTTACAGCCTGAAAATCCGCAGGGACCAACCTGCGGAAAATCCGCGGCAAATCCGCGGCAAAACCGCGGCAAAAACGCATGCGGATTTGGTGCGGATTTTTTCCGCAGGTCCGGAAATCATTCACTGGCAGAAGTTTCTCAAGAAATTTTCTTGAGAAACTTCACATCTCTAGTGCGCACATAGCCTTATTTTCCCTTCTTTCTTCCAGACCCATTTTCATCCATCAGAGCCTAGTCTATTGGCTTTCATCTCATTGCTCCAAGACACTTGTTTCCAACCTTCTACTGTCCCCTTTTCATACTTTTTTGCAAAATTGAGCCAACGCTTCTTGTGACGATATTGAAGTCGAGGCTTCTTCACCTTTTTTGGACCACCATGCCAGACTTGTGTAATGTGAATCACATGGTGCTTGCATAGACATATGGGACCTCACTATTATGAAGCCTACAAGCCACCTCCACTGCCGTGTTTGTCACACCAGAACTGTTAGACCTTGGGATGAGCCGATTGTTGACACTGATATTTTGCCTTGATGTCCACCTCTTGGCTTTTGAATGGATGGATGGACTTCATTTCCTAGTCTGCCAACTACAGTATCATGGCACTCACATGATTCAGTTTGGCAATTTTCTCGGTTGAGAGATCACTATCGATTAGCTGGACAATGCTGTTTCTCTTTTCTTGGGAAATCTTCTTCATGACTGCACCTCCATTCAAACCAGTGACCTTTCGCTTGAAAATCAACCTAATAAAACACTAAACTATTAGGGAATGTGAGAACAGGTTGTAATTTCTAATATACAGGAAGAAAAGGATTTTTAAAACAGTAACAACATGACAAGAATCTGCATAACTAATTATATGCTAAATAGATACAAGTCAAATTTATATATGAGATGGCCAAGATGATTGTCTATAAAATGGAGGTAGTCTCACGCTCAAAGATCATCTATCTAGCTATATAATTTATTTTTTTACGTGTTTGTGTGTATTGGGACATGGGCAGTTATAGTGTTTCTTATAAGATGGTGAATAAGGAAGGCACGGTCGCCAGGTCATATGGGCGCCGTGCTCCTTCGCCAAGGACATTCTGTGTATGTGGACTTCAGGTGGGGTGCATGACACTTGCTGGTGTCCATCACTCTGCTGCCGGTCCTCATTGTAGACTAAATTGTAACGCACACAACACCAGAGTTCACTTGGCAACCAACCTTGTTCAGTTTATTCTTTCCACCTTTATGACAGACATGGCCTCACTCCTCACAGTTCTGCTTCTACTGATTATGGGGTACTCTTTCTCAACCTGTTTCCTGCTATCTTGGAACTTGTCCTCAAGGTGCCCGGTCTGTGTCTCCGTTCCCCCCTCTTCCTCTTTAGTTGCATGACTCTCTAAGCCCGCTGGGGTGACACCGTGACTATATCTTTAACGCAAACTCTATCCAGAACTGCACCCCACAAGGCCCGCAATACCAGCCAACCCACTTTCCACCTGTCACTTCTCTACCTCAATTTAACCCTGTCCTATCTGATATCTAGTCTACCAGTGCTCCATCTTGCCCGCTAGGTGGTACCCACTGGTAAATGGCTTCAGCTTTGCTACATCGAGAGCTTACACTCCACTAGCAAAATTTACATGTTACCACACATTTATGACAATCAGCGCACTATCATATGTTTAGTATAAAACACCTTTCACAGTACATGTGGACAACATATAGCATAATTCAGTGTAGGGACTTGACCACCTCTACATAGATTATAAATATTCATGATTTTATATCATTATAATCTAAAATAATAAATCATATTACTTTAACAGTTGAACTCTTTGCTTTTGGCAACTTCCTATTTGCTCTGCTGCCTATGTCTTCAACCAACTTTATTGAGACAAAAACGCATGGGTCAAAAACACATGTAACAACACACAGAAAAACGCAAATTAAAAAACGCACGTAAACCAAGGTGTGGAATTGGTGCAGAAATTCTGTAGAGTCAAAAACTCAACAAACACTGATTGTGGGAACGTATCCTTAGGGCTCGTGTAGATGAGCGTCTATATGTGATGAGTAATGTCCGATTTGTTATCAGATTGCACACTGACTCATGTTATGTAATAAAGCTGTTCAGATGACCCATCTCTTGGTCTCACTGTTAGGCCCCTTTCACACGTCAGTGATTCTGGGATGTTTGTGCTTTTTTTAAAACGTACCAGAATCACTGACATACGCAGACCCATTATAATGAATGGGTCTGCTTACACGTCAGTGATTTTTCACGGCACGTGTCTCGTGCGGCGTACCCGCGTGTGCGTGATTGCCGCACGGAGACATGTCCATTTTTTTCTGGCATCACTGATGTTCCACAGACCACGCAGTGGTGTGGTCCATGAAACACGTGCCAGAAGCCAGAAAAAAACGTGCTTTTAAAATAAAAATCATTTTTACTCACCGGGGTCCAGCGATGTCCTCTGCAGCCCGTGCAGCCTGCTGCTTCTAAGCCGGCTCATTACTTATATTAATGATGCACGACACAGCCGACCCGGAAGCAGCTGCTGCGGAGGTCAGCGCTGGCCGGATGCTGCACCGCGGGAACGTTCAGCACCATGGAGAGTGGGAGCGGGCACAGGTGAGTTAATCTCTAAGTGCAATCACGGGCCACGGAGAACGGAGCCCGGATTGCACTTAGACAACCCACGGAGGGACATGTGCGTGTTTTACACGCCAGTGAAAAACGTCAGTGTTTTTCACTGACGTGTGAAACGGGCCTAAGGGTCACACGAGCACGTATTCTCTCTGCGACACAATCGCATTAATTATGTTAATGACACTTTAATCAATCTCTAATAAGAGTTTGATTAGAAAGTCAGCTTAGTGTGATCCGATTCTCTCGCACGAAAAAATCGTAGCACAGGTGAGGAGAAGATGGAGAACAAAATTTCTCCATTTTCACCATTTTGTGAGACACAGAAATCCGATGTTATCCAAAGGCAGTCCGATTCATCGCACCCATAGACTTGATTGAGTGCCCACCATACAATTTGCGCTGCACATCGCAGCATGCTGCACCTTTATTCTCATGCTGAATTGGCATGGGGAAAAAAAAATGTTGGTCAGCACTGCTCCATAGTATAACATTGGACCGAGTGATATCCAAGAACACATCAGATAGCACTCATCTGAATTATACTCCCTTGAGAGTAAGTTCTAAACCTCTCATAGGCATACGATTTTTACAGGTACATTTCCATTAGTAACCTAGGAAACTATTTGATCATACACATTTTTTAATGTAGATGTATGAAAACAGATTGCACAATGACTTCATTCAGAAACGTATAAATAAGATGAAAGAAAGCCATGGACCCCATAGGGGGGAGGGGCGACATGACCAGAGGGAAGGGAGGGAGTGAGGGGTTAATAAAGTTATAATGAGGGGCATTATGGGAAGATATAAGGGATTGGTGGAGAAAGGATCCCTGTAGGGGAGGGGGGGGAGTATAAAAGTGATGAAGGAGGGTCTTACCTCCCCTTTTGGATTCCGGACAGCGACAGATTCCCAGGACGAGGACCAGGACGTCGGCAGCGTGGACATGGCGGACCTTCAGGAGTTGGACCGGATGATACGAGCGGCGATGGCGGTGCACGGGGCCCAGGCAGTGCAGTCCCACGTCAGGGCTGCCTGGGTTTCCCCGTCGGCACCTGCCCCTCGCTCCCCCTCCAGCCGCGGGCGGCGTTCCAGGCCCCCGCTCAGGTACTCTCCGGGCGCAGGGGGGGCGAGGAGGCCCAGCGAGAGCCCCCCTCGGGACCCTCCGCGGCGGGGCGGGCGGCAGCAGCTCCCAGCGTCTGCCCCGGCCGCCGGGAGGAATCTCCGGCGAGGCCGCGGCGGCCGAGAAAGGGGCGTGGCCAGCCCGGGGCCTTCTTCCGATGTCAGGCCTCGGGCTGGAGTGCAGAGCCCAGCGGCGTCTCCCGGCCGGGAGCGAGCCCGGCGATGGAATGAGGCCAGCGGTGGCCTGGATGGAGGCGGGCCCGGCCTGGGGCCTACTTCCGGTCCCAGGCCTCGGGCTAGATTTGACAGGCCGGCGGCAGCCCGGGAACCGGGCCGTGCCCAGCGTGAACCGGAGGCACGGAGAGGGGGCGTGTCCAGCCTGGGGCCTGCTCTGGACGCCGGGCCCCCGGCAGTGGGGCACATCCCGGCGGCTGCTTCTGGACAGGAGCGTGCCCGGCTTGTGATTGAGGCCAGCAGTATCCCCCGAGGACGATGGGGGGGGCCGGGCGCGGGCAGCCAGCAGGGGGACCGGTGTGGGCAGGCGCCACCCGGATACCTGTACGGCTGCGGAGGGCGGGAGGGACGGCGGGAGCCCCGCAGGGACCGCCAGGTCCCTCAGGTCATCAGCACTGCGCCCGGCGGCCGCGGTCTCCCTCGGGCGGGGGAGGACCCAGCGGGAGGTCTCGGTCGGAGGCCCTGGAGGGCAGGAACCGGCGGTGGGGAGCCCCCTGAGCTTGGGGAGAGGCTACTCCAGGAAGAGGACTCGGTCGGGGGCGGCCCAGGGGACAGGACGGTCTTGTGGGCTGTTGCCGCACAGAAAGCAGAGGACGCCCACCGCCAGTGCCCACGCGGCTGCCCAGGAGGGTGGCTGTGGTGGAGGGGACGCATCGGCTGCGTCCTCTGGAGCTGGGACGGTGGAGGACGGCTACAGCGAGGAGGAAGAAGGAGCCCTCAGGTCGGGGGATGAATTAGAGGAGCCGATGGCGGACGACATCGCAGTATCGAATTCCATCTCCGCGTCACGGTCGGGTGAGCTAGCCGTGGATTCGGCATTGCTTGCGACGCGGGGTGCTGGTGTTGGGGAGGTGGCTGCGGGCACGGCAGCGCCAGAGGGGTCAGCTTTGCTTAGCCAGTTGCTGGGGCTGTTGCAGGGTTTAGCGCCGGCGGCGGCGGCCTGGACGGGGTCGGCGGTGGATGGCGCAGCGGCGGCTAGCGGCGAGAAGGCGCCGGTGGGGGCGGGTGTAGGTAGCGGAGTAGTGAAGATTGCAGTCGATAAGGCGGGAGAAAAGGAGAAGGAAAAGGAGGATGAGGTGGTGCGGCTGGATGATAGGGCTAAGAGCGAGGTGTATGTGTGCTTTGAGGGACCGCTAGGGGCGCACCTCAAAAAAGAGGTGAGGGAAAAAATTTGGAAAGGGGAGTATGTGGAGATATTTTCCTTACTACCCCTGGAAAAATTTAACCTAGACAAGGTGAAGCCGAGCGATTCCAAGAAGGAAAAAGAGGAGGAAGAAAAACGCCGTTATAGGCTCATTCCTCGTTCTTTTTCCAATTGGTTGCAGGCGTTCGCAATTTTGGCTAGCGTGGTAGGGGAAAAGGAGCCGGAGCACTGCTATGCTCTATTCGGCTATATGGATGCGATCGGGGAGGCGTATCGCACGTACGGGGGCTTGGCATGGTTGCGGTATGATGATCAGTTTAGGCAGCGGAAGGCGTTGCGGCCAGGCATGCGGTGGGATCATAAGGACATTTCCTTATGGATGCGCTTAATGGCGGCCCCAAGCCAGCCCTTTCGTGGCGGTGCTGGGGGAACGGGAGCCGGGCCCTCGGGGATCCAGAAAAAGGGATTGTGCTGGCAATTTAACGAAGGCCAGTGCAAATTTGGTGCAGCGTGTAGATTCAAGCATGAGTGCTCCGGCTGCGGGGGGGGACATAGTTTGTCCAAATGTTTTAAGAAAGGGAGAGGCAAGGCCGGGGACAGGTCTGGTAAAAGGGAGGACGCCGGTGAAAATAGAGGCGATGGCACCGTTTTTAAGTAGGTATCCGGACAGAGCAGCGGCGTCGCTTTTGCGGTTTGGTTTTTTGTACGGTTTTCGGATTCCGTCGGTGGTTGAGGCATTGCCTCCGGTTTGTCGTAACTTACGGTCGGCAAGGGACCACCTTATGGTTGTGGGTGAGAAGTTGGGTAAAGAGGTTGAGCTGGGCAGGATGGGGGGCCCATTTGAGAGCCCTCCGTGCAGTAATTTGGTGGTGTCCCCGCTGGGGGTGGTGCCAAAGAAGGAGCCGAATAAATTTCGGCTCATTCATCATCTTTCATTTCCGGAGGGGTCGTCTGTGAATGACGGCATTGCGCCGGAATTGTCGGCGGTGTACTACGTCTCGTTCGACAAAGCGCTGGACTTGGTACGGGCGGCAGGACGCGGTGCGTTGATGGCAAAGGCGGATGTAGAATCGGCGTTTCGTTTGTTGCCGGTGCATCCGGAGAGTCAGCACCTTCTGGGTTGCTGGTGGAACGGGAAGTTTTATGTTGATCGTTGTTTGCCCATGGGCTGTTCGATTTCTTGTTCATATTTTGAGGCTTTTAGCTCCTTTGTTGAGTGGGTGGTGCGGGACGTGTCTGGCTTGTCATCCATTATTCATTATTTGGATGATTTTCTGTGTGTTGGTCCGGCGGGTTCCATGGTTTGCGCTGGTTTGTTGTTCGCCTTGCAGAGAGTGGCGGATTGTTTCGGGATCCCTTTGGCGCAGGAAAAAACGGAGGGGCCGGCGCCGGTTATGCGGTTCCTGGGGTTTGAAATCGACTCGCTGGCCATGGAATGTAGGTTGCCAGAGGACAAGATTGTGGATTTGCGGAGTGCGGTTGCAGCCATGATGGCAGCAAAAAAAGTGCGGCTTAAGGTGGTACAGTCTTTGCTTGGAAAGCTGAATTTTGCATGCAGGATTATGCCGATGGGGCGTGTTTTCGCCAGGAGGTTGGCGACAGCTACGGCAGGCGTACGGTCCTCGGCGCATTTTGTGCGGGTCACGCGGGAGATCAAGGCAGATTTGTTGGTTTGGGACGTCTTCTTGCGGCATTTTAACGGCCGCACTTTGTGGTTGAAGAAGGTGGTGCCCAATGATGCTCTAGAACTGTATACGGATGCGGCCGGGTCGGCGGGTTTCGGCGCCATTTTTCAGGGTCATTGGTGTGTGGGAAGGTGGCCCGAGGATTGGCGACAGGGTGGCCTGGTAAAGAATCTGGCCCTGCTAGAGTTGTTTCCAATTGTGGTGGCGGTGGAGTTGTGGGGGTCGCAATTTTCGGGATGTAAAGTGTGCTTTCATTGTGATAATCAGGCAGTGGTACATGCAATAAACAGCTTGTCAGCGAAATCTGGACCGGTAGTGGCATATTTGCGGCATTTGGTGCTCAAGTGTTTGCTGTGGAATATTCATGTGGTTGCAAAGCATGTGCCGGGGGTTGATAACGGGGTGGCTGACGCTTTATCTCGTTTTCAGTTCCACAGGTTTCGGGAGTTACTGCCGGGGGCAGACGAGATCGGAGCGGTGTGCCCAGAGGAATTGTGGAGCCTGGTGAGGCAGTGATTGCGGGTTTGATTAGGAATTCGGTGACCGAGGTGACTTGGTGCCGTTATGCTAAAGTGTGGGTTGAGTGGCAGGCAGTGCTGGGTGAGATGTTTGGTAACGGGCGAGTGGATTATTTATTGGCACTCTTGGCACTGGTGAGTGAGGATTTTAGGGCTGGGAGGTCAGCGTCGGCTGTGGCGCTTAGGGTGGCGGCCGTGGCCTTTTGGTTAAAGGTTAGGGGTGAGCAGGACGTTTCATGGGACTTCCGGGTAAGGCAGGCATTGAAAGGTTTTCGGAAAGGGGTGAAGGTGCGGGACACTAGGCGGCCCATTTCGTTGGACTTGTTACGGCGTTTGGTGGATGGTTTGCAGGGAATTTGTGTCTCAGCGTATGAGACGGTGTTGTTTGAAACGGCTTTTGTGTTAGCTTTTTTCGGGGCTTTTCGGATAGGAGAATTGGTGAGCCCGTCAAGGGTTAGTGGGGGTGGTTTGCTATTCGAGGATGTGTCGGTAGTGGGACAGAGAGTGGAGTGTCGGCTTCGGCGGTCCAAGACGGACCAGATGGGTCGAGGCAGGTTAGTAGTGCTGTATGCGGTGCAAGGGGATGGCTTGTGCCCGGTGCAGTTGGTGAGTAAGTTTTGTGGTCTGCGGGGCGGTCTTCCGGGCCCGCTGCTACGTCACGAGGACGGGGCCTGGTTGTCTCGTTACCAGTTTGTGGCAGTGCTGAGGAGTTGCCTGCACTGGGCGGGTGAGCGCCCAGAGGATTACGGGTCCCATTCGTTCAGGATTGGGGCGGCTACTGAGGCTTCTCGTTGGGGCCTTGGAGATGACATGGTGAGACGGATTGGTCGGTGGGAGTCCTCTCGCTTTCGTGGTTATGTGCGCCCACAGTTATTATCTCATTGAGGGCTCTGGTTGGAGTTTTGTTGTTTTGCCGTTGGGTTTTGTTGTTCTTTGTTGCAATCTGGAATGCTGGTGTTGTTTGTTAAAATTGTTTCCTTTATTGTAGGAGTGTGTCTGATCTGGATCCTGGGGCACTCGTTCGTTTTCTGGGGGGCCCGTCGGGCTGACGCTCGCCCGAATGGTCGGCAGTTGGGTGTGGACAGATCGCTGGCATCGATCAAATGGATTGGAGTGCGTGGCATGGAATGGAGCAGGGTCGTGCCGGAATTTGAATATTATTGCAGGATGGACAGACCTCCGAACGTGTTGGTTTTACACGTGGGGGGGAATGACCTGGGTTCGCGGGCATCCCGCGATCTCATTAGGGACATTAAGATCGACCTACTGCGTCTATGGGCAAGGTATCCGGGCTTGATAGTGGTGTGGTCGGATATTGTGGCTAGATTATGGTGGAGGGGGGCTCGGTCGGTTGAGAAGATTAATCGCGCCCGGGCACAAGTGAACAGGGTGGTTGCGCGTTTCGTGCGGAGAAACGGCGGTTTGGTGGTGAGGCATGTGGACCTGGAATCGCCGAAGTGGCAGTTTCGGAGGGGTGATGGGGTTCATCTTAACGACATTGGTTCTGATTTATGGGCCCTGGGTTTGCGGGATGGTGTGGAGCAAGCCTTGGGTGTGTGGTGGGTCCAGGCCACGTAAGGTGTCACGTGTCCTGTCCTGTGGCGGGGGTAGGTCTGGTCCAGAAGCGGTTGTAAGGGTTTGGTAGCTGGACCGAGAGGCACTGTCTTGGTATGGTGTCTCTGGGTTCCGGGAAATTGCAGGCACGGGGTTCTGCAAAGTTTGGGGGGTATTAATCCGTGGGGTGATTAATACCTCATCTCTGGGTCGGAGTGTTGCGGCCAGGGATATTGGTGTAGGAAAGGGTTTCTGGACCGGGCCTACATAGGGTTTCATGTACCGTTTATTATTATTATGTGTTACCTATTATTGTGGGTTTGGGGTCGCCCGTTGGACGGCGCCCCCTTTGTGTTAGTATGTTAATAATAGGTAATAAAGGCTGCTGTGGCCAATTTGTTTAACCAAGTCGCATGCAGTCGGTGTGTTATTGTTAGGTTAAGTTTGGGTATAGTAACCGTCACGACCGGAGAATCCTTCCTCAGTGGTCAAGAAAGCCATGGACCCCATAGGGGGGAGGGGCGACATGACCAGAGGGAAGGGAGGGAGTGAGGGGTTAATAAAGTTATAATGAGGGGCATTATGGGAAGATATAAGGGATTGGTGGAGAAAGGATCCCTGTAGGGGGGGGGGGGAGTATAAAAGTGATGAAGGAGGGTCTTACCTCCCCTTTTGGATTCCGGACAGCGACAGATTCCCGCCCACCCTCCCTTTTTGTGTTTGTGAGTTTGTTTTAACTATGTTAAAAAAAAAAAAAAAAAAAATAAGAAAAGAAATTATTATAAAAGGGATGTATGTTTTGTCGCAGCAGCGGGGGTAGGTCTGGTCCAGAAGCGGTTGTAAGGGTTTGGTAGCTGGACCGAGAGGCACTGTCTTGGTATGGTGTCTCTGGGTTCCGGGAAATTGCAGGCACGGGGTTCTGCAAAGTTTGGGGGGTATTAATCCGTGGGGTGATTAATACCTCATCTCTGGGTCGGAGTGTTGCGGCCAGGGATATTGGTGTAGGAAAGGGTTTCTGGACCGGGCCTACATAGGGTTTCATGTACCGTTTATTATTATTATGTGTTACCTATTATTGTGGGTTTGGGGTCGCCCGTTGGACGGCGCCCCCTTTGTGTTAGTATGTTAATAATAGGTAATAAAGGCTGCTGTGGCCAATTCGTTTAACCAAGTCGCATGCATTAGGTGTGTTATTTTTAGGTTAAGTTTGGGTATAGTAACCGTCACGACCGGAGAATCCTTCCTCAGTGGTCAAGTCTTCTCACAACTTGATGTAAGACTGGGGAAAGATAAGCATATGAAAAATCATCAGAGTTTCATCGTGAAAACTTGGGCGCTTTTTATATGCTCATCTGACCCCAGCCTTGCCATGAGGCTTTAGTAAGTAAAGGGGACATACAAGATAGCTGCATTTACAGGCACTTTTGCCTCTTTTGGCATTTCTCTGTAAAACAGTATTAATCAGAAAGACTGGAAATAAACATTATAGCCTTCTTTCTATCTGAAACATACCAGTCTCAGCCTGTGTTAGGCCCCTTTCACACGTCAGTGATTCTGGTACGTTTGTGCTTTTTTTTAAACGTACCAGAATCACTGACATACGCAGACCCATTATAATGAATGGGTCTGCTCACACGTCAGTGATTTTTCACTGCACGTGTCTCCGTGCGGCGTACCCGCGTGTGCGTGATTGCCGCACGAGACATGTCCATTTTTTTCTGGCATCACTGATGTCCCACGGACCACGCAGTGGTGTGGTCCGTGAAACACATGCTAGAAAAAAATGTGCATTTAAAATAATAAACATTTTAACTCACCAGGCGTCCAGCGATGTCCTTTGCAGCCCGTCCTCCCTGCTGCTTCTAAGCCGGCTGATTACTGTCGCGCATCTTAATGATGCACGACACAGCCGACCCGGAAGCAGCTGCTGCAGGGGTCACCGCCGGCCGAATGCTGCACCGCGGGAGGATTCAGCACCACGGAGAGCGGGAGCGGGCACAGGTGAGTTGATTGCTAAGTGCAATCACGGGCCACGGAGAACGGAGCCCGGATTGCACTTAGACAACCCACGTGTGCCGTGATTCACGGCACACGCAGGGACATGTGCGTGTTTTACACGACAGTGAAAAACGTCTGTGTTTTTCACTGACGTGTGAAACGGGCCTAAGTGATAAGAATTCCTGTACAATAATTCATACCCCAAATAAACTTTTTTGTTGAAACTTGCATTCAAGCTATAGCTGTGTCTGGTGGAAACATCTTGCTTGTCTCCAGCAGTAATATAGTATATACCGGCAACATTTACAGGATATTGCCATTGCATCACCAATTTGAGTATTTGCAAAACGTAACTTTATTAAGTATAGAATTTTGCAGTCAAAGGTCTACCTTGAGAATCTGGCCTCAATGTTAAATCTGGACCAGAGTCCTCTAAACCTGTATAATATGTGTCAGATAGGTCCTGTGGACATATTGGCACCACGCACTGTTTGCCACTGAATCCCCATTAGCTTCATCACTAACGTAAACCAATAACAAACTAGTTTGTGCATTTCACACTTTTCAGCAGATGGAGTGTAAAGGGTGCTTTAGATCGTGCGATAGATCGTCAGGGTCACGGTTTATGTGACGCACATCCGGCATTGTTTGTGACGTCGGGCTGTGTGACACCTCCGAGCAACGCAGTATCACTCACAAATCGTGAGTCGTGTACTCGTCGCTCAGTTTCATAATCTCGTTTAATTAAAATGGTGCCGGTTGCTCATCGTTCCCGGGGTATCACATGCCGCTCCGTGTGACACCCCGGGAACGATGAACTGCAGCTTACCTCCATCCCGCGGCACCCGCCGGCAATGTGGAAGTAAGGAGGTGGGCGGGATGTTTACGTCCCGCTCATCTCCGCCCCTCCGCATCTATTGGCCGGCGGCTGTGTGACGTCGAACGTCCCTCCCCATTCAGGAAGTGGACGTTCGCCGCCCACAGCGAGGTCGCTTAGCAGGTAAGTACGTGTGACGGGGGTTAACGACTTTGTGCGCCAAGGGCAACTAATTGCACAATCGGTCGACCCGTGTAAAGCAGGCTTAAGAGTGGTGGACTATTGCTACCCCTGAAGACAGCAATCACATAGTTTAGCATAATGTGAATAATGTCTTGCTTCTTTTGTAATTATTGTGATCTGTATACTGTGATGATAATGTGAAGATTGTAATGTACTGTGATGTGTTACTATGTATTGTATAGTGTAATCTGTGATATTATACTTGTGTTGATAATGTGTAATGTGAAGTGTGGTATAGCACTTGTGTAGGAAGCTATCAGACCATAGGGTAAGCAACTTGTAAAAATTAGGACTAGCCCACAATGAGAGGAGTTATTATAATAATAAAAATCTTTATTTCTATAGCACCAACATATTCCGCAGTGCTTTACAATTCAGGAGGATCATATACAAACAAGTAACAGTTACAGATTATTTGACAGGATATGAGACAGTTAAGGTGGCTTTACACACTGCAACATCGCAAACGACATCGCTGTAACGTCACCGGTTTTGTGACATAATAGCGACCTCCCCAGCGACATTGCAGTGTGTGAAACACCTGGCCCCTGCTGTGAAGTTGCTGATCGCTACAAATCGTTCAGGACCATTCTTCGGTTCTTTGTTTCCCGCTGTGAAGCATGATCGCTAGAAAGTTTCAGTGTGTAAAGGGGATTTAAAACACTGGAAACGAGTGATGTGTCACAATATCTGTCAATCACTATTCTCTGTCAGTCGGTCTCTCCCTCTCGGTCTCTATTCTCGCTCTGTCGGTCCGTCACTATCTCTGTCCCTCTCTCACAGTCTGTCGGTCATTTTCCCCTCCTCTCTCATACTCCCCGATCCCCGATCCCCGGCGCGGCGCTGCACGGCATTCACACTGCTGCGGCGGCTTTTACTATTTTGAAAAAGCCGGCCGCTCATTAAACAATTTCGTATTCCCTACTTTCCCCGCCCACAGGCGCCTATGATTGGTTGCAGTGAGACACGCCCCCACGCTGAGTGACAGGTGTCTCACTGCACCCAATCACAGCAGCCGGTGGGCGGGTCTATACTGTGCAGTGAAATAAATAATTAAATAATTTAAAAAAACGGCGTGCGGTCCCCCCTCATTTTAATACCAGCCAGATAAAGCCATACGGCTGAAGGCTGGTATTCTCAGGATGGGGAGCCCCACGTTATGGGGAGCCCCCCAGCGTAACAATATCAGTCAGCAGCCGCCCAGAATTGCCGCATACATTATATGCGACAGTTCTGGGACTGTACCCGGCTCTTCCCGATTTGCCCTGGTGCGTTGACAAATCGGGGTAATAAGGAGTTATTGGCAGCCCATAGCTGACAATAAGTCCTAGATTAATCATGTCAGGCGTCTCCCTGAGATACCTTCCATGATTAATCTGTAAATTACAGTAAATAAACACACACACCCGAAAAAATCATTTATTAGAAATAAAAAACACAAACAAATTCCCTCATCACCAATTTAATCAGCCCCAAAAAGCCCTCCTTGTCCGGCGTAATACACGGACCTCCAGCGTCGCTTCCAGCTCAGCTGCATGCAGGTGACAGGAGCAGCAGAAGACACCGCCGCTCCTGTCACCTCCACGCAGCTAATGAAGACAGCCACGCGATCAGCTGAGCTGTCACTGAGGTTACCCGCTGTCACTGGTTCCAGCGGTGGATGCAGCGGTGGTCGCGGGTAACCTCAGTGACAGCTCAGCTGATCGCGCTACTCACCTCAGTTGCTGCGTGGAGGTGACAGGAGCGGCGGTGTCTTCTGCTGCTCCTATCACCTGCATGCAGCTGAGCTGGAAGCGACGCTGGAGGTCCGTGGATTACGCCGGACATGGAGGGCTTTTTGGGGCTGATTAAATTGGTCATGAGGGAATTTGTTTCTGTTTTTTATTTCTAATAAATGATTTTTTCGGGTGTGTGTTTATTTACTGTAATTTACAGATTAATCATGGAAGGTTTCTCGGGAAGACGCCTGACATGATTAATCTAGGACTTATTGTCAGCTATGGGCTGCCAATAACTCCTTATTACCCCGATTTGCCAACGCACCAGGGCAAATCGGGAAGAGCCGGGTACAGTCCCAGAACTGTCGCATATAATGTATGCGGCAATTCTGGGCGTCTGCTGACTGATATTGTTAGGCTGGGGGGCTCCCCATAATGTGGGGCTCCCCATCCTGAGAATACCAGCCTTCAGCCATATGGCTTTATCTGGCTGGTATTAAAATGGGGGGGGACCGCACGCCGGTTTTTTAAATTATTTAATTATTTATTTCACTGCACAGTATAGACACGCCCACCGGCTGCTGTGATTGGGTGCAGTGAGACACCTGTCACTCAGCGTGGGGGCGTGTCTCACTGCAACCTATCATAGGCGCCTGTGGGCAGGGAAAGTAGGGAATACGAAATTGTTTAATGAGCGGCCGGCTTTTTCAAAATAGTAAAAGCCGCCGCAGCAGTGTGAACGCCGTGCAGCGCCGCGCCAGGGATCGATGAGTATGAGAGAGGAGGGGAAAATGACCGACAGACTGTGAGAGAGGGACAGAGATAGTGACGGACCGACAGAGAGAGAATAGAGACCGAGAGGGAGAGACCGACTGACAGAGAATAGTGATTGACAGATATTGTGACACATCACTCGTTTCCAGTGTTTGACTAGCTAGGTCATTCTGCAGGTCCGGATCGCTGTTGCGTCGTTGGCCAGGTTTGCCTGTTTGACAGCTCACCAGAGACTCACCAGAGACTTTGTAGCGATCCCGGCCAGGTTGGGATAGCTGGTGGGATCGCTGAAAGTCTCAGTGTGTAAAGGGGCCTTTAATTCTAGAAGAATCCGTGAAGATCTAGTGAGTGATGGTTAGGAATGGATAGTCTGTAGTGGTGGCTTCTGGCAGCAACGGAAAGAAAGGAGACTGGTTACTAGATAGTGCGATTCTTGAGAGTTGAATGAGACATGGAGTACGAACAGCATTGAAACTGGAGACTGATCGTCGAACGGAATGGCCCCAGACAATAGGAGCCAGAGGATTGGACTGTAGTGTTCAGGCCCATTAGCCATCAAGTTAACGGGTTTATTCTAACTGCCGTGTGACTGAAGTCAGATTATGAGGGCAGATTTCCCTCGAGTGTCTGAGTGCACAAGGCTCTACTATGCCCATGCTGACAGAACCTCTGGCCCTCACCCCTGTATGGAGACTAGATGTGGAGGTGTTGCAAGGGAAAGTGACCATCACAAGTTCTATTGTAACGCTGAGCTGGGTTGCACTGGAACTCAGAGGACAAGTAAGATCTGAAGCAACTCAATATGAACCAAGATTGTGTCTGAATAAGAATTGTAGAACTGTAAAGTGCTGGAAGATGTGTGCCCACTATCTGAAATGTAAAGTTGTTGCAGAGAATGAACCATTGAGTAAAGAGTTGTTGTTTGAAACAAACTTTGGATCTTCTTGTAAGTACATGGGTTCACAGCCAACACAACACAAGTCCACACACCCAGCCAGGACCCTGTATTCCATGTAATTTGTTGGGGCGTCCGGAGTCAATCCCTCGCCCACAACTACTGCCCCACGCCACCCTACAGGAGTACAACCTTTTACCTTGTATAACAACAGGGAAGGCCTTTAAAGGGAGTGTGCTAGTAGTTTTAACCCTGCAAAACTGTTGACAGGGCTAGATAGTTGTACTGATTTAGCAAAGGCATGAATGCAAAAATTGAGTTTTGATCTAGTAGCTGCAACTCTAAAGGTGGTCCCTAAAGACTTGCATATAAACTAGATAGCTGTTCGTCTAAGAACTATTTTGAACTCACAAATATACAAGAACACTTCACTTGGTCAGGCGTTCCACTATTCTCTTTGAGAGCATTGCTAGACTCCACCCCAAACAAAAGGATGGACCACTGGAAATTCAACAGTCCATATCCTTCTTTCCCCAGAGAATATTTGTCAGGGAAGAATCAGGAGCCTTGCATATGCATTAGACTATCAACCAATCCTGCCAATATCACTGGGTTTGTCTGACATTACTCTAATGTATATGTGAGCTGGGTCAGAAACAGAAAAAAGCCCCTGTGCAAGAATGGTATTTTTGCCCCATGCAGTTCAAAAATGATTCATAATGCACCCGTTTATGTGCTCCTTTGTAGGTACAAGTGGGCACCACTACCTCTTGAACAACTGTGGGGCTCAACAGGTTGCACCAAAGGAATATTCTCTCCTGTATGTGAGCTTTAAAGCTGAGGTCCTCTTTGCACTTGCATTATAGATTCCACATTTTCTCCTCTCTAAAGGGATGGCTCTATCAGCCACGCAAGAGCCCAGTAGAGCTGTCAATATCAGCAGCAGCTGCTTAGTGCTGGTCAACATGGTCAACAAAGTTGTAGGGCTGGCTTTCCTAGTGTGCTGGTGCTCCATGGCATCCTAGCGCCATATCCCTACTCCCTCCTCTTTCCTGCAAAGCCATCCTCGTGCTGCGCGGTCCTCTTCTTACCTGCATGACTGTCTATGTATCGAGTGGTCCACTGTGTCCCTTCATTGCAGTCCATGTGTAGTGCGGTCCCCGGCTCATCCCCCCTAAAGGATTCCCATGTGTGTATCAGTTCTCAGCTTCCGCCTAGACCCCAAGCCATGCACATGCTGTGCAGGGTTTTCTGGTCTCCAGCCTAGGGTGCGCGTCCATGCTTACAGTCCCGTTAAGAGGAAATACACCGTGTGCAGAATTATTAGGCAAGTTGTATTTTAGAGGATTTTTTTATTATTGATCAACAACTATGTTCTCAATTAACCCAAAAGACTCATATATATCAAAACTTAATAGTTTTGGAAGTTGTAGTGTTTGTTTTTTTTTAGATTTGGCTATCTTAGGATGATATCTGTTTGTGCAGATAACTATTACTGTGCAGAATTATTAGGCAACTTAATAAAAACCAAATATATTCCCATCTCACTTGTTTATTTTCACCAGGTAAACCAATATAACTGCACAAAATTTAGAAATAAACATTTCTGACATGCAAAAACAAAACCCCAAAAAATTTGTGACCAATATAGCCACCTTTCTTTCTGATGACACTCAACAGCCTACCATCCATAGATTCTGTCAGTTGCTTGACCTGTTTATGATCAACATTGCGTGCAGCAGCCACCACAGCATCCAGACACTGTTCCGAGAGGTGTACTGTTTTCCCTCCCTGCAGATCTCACATTTTATGAGGGACCACAAGTTCTCTATGGGGTTCGGATCAGGTGAACAAGGGGGCCATGTCATTATTTTTTCATCTTTTAGACCTTTACTGGCCAGCCATGCTGTGGAGTAGTTGGATGCATGTGATAGAGCATTGTCCTGCATGAAAGTCATGTTTTTCTTGAACAATACCGACTTCTTCCTGTACCACTGCTTGAAGAAGTTGTCTTCCAGAAACTGGCAGTAGGTCTGGGAGTTGAGCTTCACTCCATCCTCAACCCGAAAAGGTCCCACAAGTTCATCTTTGATGATACCAGCCCATACCAGTACCCCACCTCCACCTTGCTGGCGTCTGAGTCGGAGTGGAGCTCTCTGCCCTTTACTGATCCAGCCTCTGGCCCATTCATCTGGCCCATCAAGAGTCACTCTCATTTCATCAGTCCAAAAAAAACTTTTGAAAAATCAGTCTTCAGATACTTCTTGGCCCAATCTTGACGTTTTATCTTATATTTCTTGTTCAAAGGTGGTCGTTTTTCAGCCTTCCTTACCTTGGCCATGTCCCTGAGTATGGCACACATTGTGCTTTTTGATACTCCAGTAACATTGCAGCTCTGAAATATGGCCAAATTGGTGGCAAATGGTATCTTGGCAGCTTCACTCTTGATTTTCCTCAATTCATGGGCAGTTATTTTGCGCCTTTTTTGCTCAACACGTTCTTGCGACCCTGTTGGCTATTTGCCATGAAACGCTTGATTGTTCGGTGATCACGCTTCAAAAGTTTGGCAATTTCAAGACTGCTGCATCCCTCTGCAAGACATCTGACAATTATGGACTTTTCAGAGCCCGTCAAATCTCTCTTCTGACCCATTTTGCTAAAGGAAAGGAAGTTGCCTAATAATTAAGCACACCTTATATAGGGTGTTGATGTCATTACACCACACCCCTCCTCATTACAGAGATGCACATCACCTGATTTACTTAATTGGTAGCTGGCTCTCAAGCCTATACAGCTTGGAGTAGGACATGTATAAAAAGTATCATGTGCTCAAAATACTCATTTGCCTAATAATTCTGCACACAGTGTATGTTCACCTTGCTAAGGTGTTCTCAGCCTATCACTGGGAGGCACCAGGTACTTAAGGCTTCCTCCCCCCTGATGTGAAGGGCCAGAGCAATGCATTAGGATTCAGTTCCTAGCACTGTGTTGGTTCTTTCTGTCTGCTCTAGTCTCCAAGCCTCCATCACCAGTCTTGCATGCAATCAGTTCTGCTCTGCTGTGTTTTTTCTGTCTGTTTCCCTGGACCTGTCTTGTCTGTTCTCTGGTACCACCATTTGTCCTGCACCTGTGTTCCTACCTGCCTGCACCTGTAGTCCTGTTTGCCTCAGCCGTCCCGGCTGCTTCTGTGTCAGATGTCCTGTGCCTGATGGCCTGGACCCTGACAACTGGAGTTCTGTGCCAAATGACCTTGATTCTGATGACTAGAGCTCTGTGCGTTATGATCTGGACCCTGATGACTGAAGTTCCTCTAGAGGTCCTCTCCCGGCTACACCTTTATTCAATGTCCTGTGCCTGATGTTCCAGGCCTGGTGAGCCATGCCTGATGTCCAATGCCGTACGTTCCTTACCTGCCTCTGCCTGTTCAGCTGTTCCCCATTTAGACTGTGTCTCATGTTCTACCCTGTTTGTCCATCATGTCTATGACTGTTTTCACCTGTCCTACTATCTCCCTGCTCCGTTCCGCTGCCACAGTCCCGGTTACTGCCCAGTGAGTGACACCTAGCGTTTTGCCTCATGCAGGAACTTAGTCAAGCCCCTCCCATGCAAGGGTAAGCCTGGGTTCCCCCTGTGGTCCAGTGTGTTCACTCCCGCTCACTACTTTCACCAGCAGTGAGCATTACAAAGTAAAATTCAACAGAGAGGAAAAACAACACTTGTGATGAATAAAAACAATCCAGAGTCCAGGCTGGTTTCACATCAGCATTTTTTTTAACTGCGGCATGAGTTAATTTTTTTGCCGCAAAGCCTGATCCTTTAAAAATGCGTTGTCATTTCAATGCATAAGCAATTGAATCGTGGCAATATGCGGTCACATGCGGTTACGTGAGGCACACACTGGATCCATTGCTTTGCGGTATTTTACCTTTTTCAAAAATGCTACTTGCAGCGTTCTTGTCCTCGGGAAAAATACTGCATGTCAATGGATCTGTTAGATTGCGGCAGTTGCTGCAATGTATTTCAATGGGCGCCAGGTCCTGTACTACCGGCATTCGCTGTATATTGATAGACAGGATCCTATTGCCTGTACTGAGCATGCCCAGAAAGCAGCCTGGCATGGTCAGTACAGAAATCTCTCTCTCTCTCTCTCAGACAGAAGACCAGGATCGTGGAGGGGTGAGAGGTAGTAATAAAGATGGAGTCCCTAAGTGTGTCTGTGTATTTATTTCTAATAAAGTATTTTTTCTCTGTGTGATGTCTTTTCTTTAACCCTTTATTGGAGATTCTTAATGGCCGGGTCAAATTTAGCCTGACATTAAGAATCTTGGGCTTTATACCAGCTGGAAAAACAAAGCTGGTATTAACCCCTTATTACCCAGCGTGGCACCCGGCACCAGGGCCGCTGAAAGAGTTGGATACAGTGCCAAAAGCTTCTATGAAAGCGCCATTTTCTGTGGCATCTGCGGACTGCAATTCGCAGCGGGGGAGCGCAGAAAGCTTGGGCCACCCTGCGCTGCGGATTCCAAACCCCAGCCGCCTAGTTGTAACTAGCTGGACACAAATATTGAGCGAAGCCCACGTCGTTTTTATTATTATTATTTCATGAAATTCATGAAATAGTTAAAAAATGGGCTTCCCTTTATTTTTGGTTCCCAGCCGGGTACAAATAGGCAGCTGGGGGTTGGGGCAGCCCGTACCTGCCTGCTGTACCTGGCTAGCATACAAAAATATGGCGAAGCCCATGTCATTTTTTTTTTCGTTTTTGGGCAAAAAAAATTCAAAAAAGGGCTTGCCTGGATTTTTTATTGCCAGTGAAGGTACCAACCCACAGTGGGGGTTAACAGCCATTAGCTGCTTGGGTTACCCTTAGCAATAGAAAATGGAGTGGAAGCATTTTTTTTTTTCCCCTAAGGGGTTACGGTTATGTGTTTGGGGTTATTGTTTTTTTTTTTTTATTTTTTAATGAATTTAAAAAAAAACAAAAACCGACATGGGCTTTGCCCATCGAGCACCCGAGCATTTTACTGCTCACTCATCCCTACTCCTGACCACAGAGCCAGCATAACAAGTAATCAGATCAGCTGACTCTAGTGTCCACCTGTATCCATCGCAGCGTGTGCGGGCTGTGAGGTCAGCTGAGTTCGGCCGACACTCGAGTCCGCTGATCTGAACTCAGCTGAACTCTTACCACACAGCCCGCACATGCTGCGGTGGATGCAGTGGGACACAGAACAAGTAATCGGCCAACCCCGGAGTCAGCTGATCTGATTACTTGTTCTGCTGGCTATGAGGTCAAGACTTCAGCTGAGTTCAGATCATCTGACTCCAGTGGCAGCCCATTACTTGTTCTATGTCCCCCTGCATCCATCGCAGCGTGTGCAGGCTGTAAGGTCAGCTGAGTTCGGCCGGCACTGGAGTCAGCTGATCTGAACTCAGTTGAACTCCAGCCTGCACACTCTGCGATGGATGCAGCGGGACACAGAACAAGTAATCGTCCGGCATTGGAGTCAGCTGATCTGATTACTTGTTCTGCTGGCTATGAGGTCAGGACTTCAGCTGAGTTCAGATCAGCTGACTCCAGTGTCGACCAAACTCAGATGACTTCCACAACCCACACACGCTGCGATGGATGCAGGGGAACAAAGAACAAGTAATCGTCCATCACTGGAGTCAGCTGATCTAACCTCAGCTGAACTCCTGACCACACAGCCCGCACACGGTCACATGTGATCGGCAGCAGGCAGTGACTGCTGTTAACCTACATCCACCGCAGCATGTGCGGGCTGTGAGATCAGGAGTTCAGCTGACTCCCGATCAGCTGACTCCAGTGCCAGACGATAAAATTCTGTGTCCCGCTGCATCCATCGCAGCGTGTGCGGGCTGTGACAGCTGACTCCCGATCAGCTGACTTCAGTGCCAGCCGATAAATTCTGTGTCCCACTGCATCCAACGCAGCAGCCATAAAAAGTGGAAGTAGAAGGATCCGGTAAAATAACAATTGCAGTTGCATGCCTTGCACTTTGAATGCACAGGATCCGGTCAAATGCAGTTTGCAGTATTTTACCTACAGACAAAAATCGCTGATGTGAAACCAGCCTTACATGCTGTCCCTTTCCTTGTGATCCTCCTTGAGATGGTTCTACTCCTTCAGTGGAGTCCAGCTGTGTTTAATTAAACTGATAGAACTTGATTTGCAAATGCACACACCTGTCTATATAAGAGCTCACAGCTCACAGTGCATGTCAGACCAAATGAGAATCATGAGGTCAAATGAACTGCCCAAGGAGATCAGAGACAAAATTATGGCAAGGCACAGATCTGGCCAAGGTTACAAAAGAATTTCTGCAGTGCTCAACGTTCCTAAAAGCACTGTGGCCTCCATAATCCTTAAATGGATGAAGTTTGGGATCACCAGAACTATTCCTAGACCTGGCCATCCAGCCAAACTGAGCAATCATGGGAGAAGAGCCTTGGTGAG